>NW_028227711.1:48804-87314 GCF_978045245.1 Mus caroli | reverse complement strand
TGAATTTTTCTCATTTTTCAGGTTTCCTAGCCATATTCCGGGTCCTTCAGTGTGAATATTTTAATTTTCCACGTTTTTCAGTATTTCTCGCCATATTCTGGGTGAATTTTTAATTTTTACATTTTTCAGGGTTTCTGGCATATTCTGGGTCTTGCAGTGTGATTTTCTCATTTTCCACTTTTTTCGAGTTTTTTCGTAATTCTGCGTCCTACAGTGTGATTTTCTCATTTTACAACTTTTTAAGGTTTTCTCGCCATATTTAGGGTCCTTCAATGTGATTTTTTACTTTTCTAATTTTTCAGTGTTTCTCTACATATTCTGTGTCCTCCAACGTGTATTTTTAATTTTCCTCGTTTTTCAGGGTTTCTCGGCATACTCTGGGTCCTACAGTGTGATTTTCTCATTTTCGACGTTTTTCACTTTTTTTTTTTCCAAGTCTGGGTCCTACATTGTGATAATTCTCACTTTCCACCTTTTTCAGGTTTTCTCGCCTATATTTTGGATCCTACAGTGTGTTTTTGAATTTTCCTCATTTTTCAGTTTTTCTCGCCATATGCCGGGTACTTCAGTGTGAATTTTTAATTTTCCACGTTTTTCAGGTTTTTCCGTCATATTCTGGTTCCTACAGTGTGATTTTCTCATTTCCACGTTTTTCAGGTTTTCTTCACATATTCCAGGTCCTTCAGTGTGAATTTTTAATTTTCCTCTTTTTTCAGGTTTTATTGCCATATTCCGGGTCCTTTAGTGTGAATTTTTAATTTTCTACTTTTTTTATGTTCTCTCGCCATATTTAGGGTCCTTCAGTGTGAGTTTTTAATTTTCTAATTTTTCAGGGTTTCTTGCCATATTCTGGGTCCTTCAGTGTGAATTTTTAATTTTCCTCTTTTTTCAGGTTTTATTGCCATATTCCGGGTCCTTTAGTGTGAATTTTTAATTTTCTACATTTTTTAGGTTCTCTCGCCATATTTAGGGTCCTTCAGTGTGAGGTTTTAATTTTCTAATTTTTCAGGGTTTCTCGACATATTCTGTGTCCTACAGCGTGTATTTTTAATTTTCCACGTTTTTCAGGTTTTTTTTCGTCATATTGTGGGTCCTACAGTGTGATTTTCTCATTTTCGACGTTTTTCAAGTTTTTTCGCAATTCTGGGTCCTACAGTGTGATTATTCTCATTTTCCACCTTTTTCAGGTTTTCTCGCCATATTCGTGATACCTCAGTGTGAATTTTTAATTTTCTTTTTCAAAGTTTCTCGCCATATTCTGGGTCCTAGAGCGTGTATTTTTAATTTTCCACGTTTTTCATGGTTTCTGGGCATATTCTGGGTCCTACAGTGTGATTTTCTCATTTTCGATGTTTTTCATGTTTTTGTAATTCTGGGTAATATAGTGTGAATATTCTCATTTTCTACCTTTTTCATGTTTTCTCGGCATATTCAGGGTCCTTCAGTGTGAGTTTTTAATTTTCTACTTTTTTGAGCGTTTCTTGCCATATTCTGGGTGCTACAGAGTGTATTTTTAATTTTCCACGTTTCTCAGGGTTTCTCGCCATATTCTGGGTCCTACAGTGTGATTTTCTCATTTTCAATGATTTTCATGTTTTTTTCGCTATTCTGGGTCCTACAGTGTGATTATTCTCATTTTCCACCTCTTTCAGGTTTTCTCGCCATATTCGGGGTCCTTCATTGTGAGTTTTTAATTTTCTACTTTGTTGAGGGTTTCTTGCCATATTCTCGGTGCTACAGAGTGTATTTTTAATTTTCTACGTTTCTCAGGGTTTCTCGCCATATTCTGGGTCCTAAAATGTGATTTTCTCATTTACGACATTTCAAGTATTTTCGCAATTCTGGGTCCTAATCTGTGATTATTCTCATTTTCCACATTTTTCAGGTTTTCTTGCCATATTTGGGGTTCTTCAGTGTGAGTTTTTAATTTTCTACTTTTTTGAGGGTTTCTTGCCATATTCTGGGTACTACAGAGTGTATTATTAATTTTCCACGTTTCTCAGGGTTTCTTGCCATATTCTGGGTCCTACAGTGTGATTTTCTCATTACGATGTTTTTCAAGTTTTTTTTGTGCAATTCTGGGTCCTACACTGTGATTATTCTCATTTTCCACCTTTTCAGGTTTTCTCGCCATATTCCGGGTACTTCAGTGTGAATTTTTAGTTTTCTACTTCTTTCAGGGTTTCTCGCCATATTCCGGGTCCTTCAGTTGAATTTTTAATTTTCCCGTTTTTCAGGGTTTCTAACCATATTCTGGGTCCGATAATGTGAATTTTTAATTTTCACGTTTTTCAGGATTTCTCGGCATATTCTAGGTCCTGGAGTGTGAATTTTTAATTTTCACGTTTTTCAGGATTTCTCTAAATATTCTTGGTCCTGCAGTGTGATTTTCTCATTTTCCACTTTTTTCAAGTTTTTTTGTAATTCTGGGTCCTACTGTGTGATTTTCTCATTTTGCACCTTTTTTCGAATTTTCTTGCCATATTTGGGGTCCTTCAGTGTGAGTTTTTATTTTTCTACTTTTTTAAGGATTTCTCGCCATATTCTGGATCCTACAGTGTGATTTTCTCATTTTCCACCTTTTTCAGGTTTTTCTGGTCATGTTTGGGCTCCTTCACTGTGAGTTTTTAATTTCCTACTTTTTTATTAAGTGTTTCTCGCCATATTCTGGGTCCGTGAGTGTGAATTATTAATTTTCACGTTTTTCACATTTTCTCGGCATATTCTGGATCCTGCAGTGTGATTTTCTCATTTTCCACCTTTTGCAGGGTTTCTCGCCATATTTGGGGTCCTACATTGTGAGTTTGTTATTTTCAACTTTTTTCAGGGTTACAGGCCATATTCTGGGTCCTACAGCATGTATTTTTAATTTTCCACGTTTTCAGGGTTTCTAGGCATAAGCTGGGTCCTACAGACTGATTATTCTCATTTTCCACCCTTTTCAGGTTTTCTTGCAATATTCGGGGTCCTTCAGTGTGAATTTTTAATTTTCTACATTTTTCAGGTTTTCTCGCCATATGCTGGGTCCTACTGTGTGATTTTCTCATTTCCATGTTTTTCAGGGTCACTTGCCGTATTCCAGGTCCTTCAATGTGAATTTTTTTCCACGGTTTTCAGTATTTCTCGCCATATCTGGGTAATAAAGTGTGAATTTTTAATTGTCCACTTTTTTCATGGTTTCTCACCATATTCTGTGTCCGACTGTGTGAATTTTTAATTTTCAGGTTTTTCATGGTTGTTCGGCATATTCTGGTTTCTGCAGTGTGATTTTCTCATTTTCCACATTTTTCAAGTTTTTTCATATTTCTGGGTCCTACAGTGTGATTTTCTCTTTTTTCATCTTTTTCATGTTTTCTTGCCATATTTGGGGTCCCTCAGTGTGAGTTTTTACATTTCTAATTTTTCAGGGTTTCTCGACATATTATGGGTCCTACAGCGTGTATTTTTAATTTTCCACGTTTTTCAGTGTTTCTCAGCATATTCTGGGTCCTACAGTGTGATTTTCTCAATTTTGAAATTTTTCAAGTTTTTTCGCATATCTTGGTCCTACAGTGTGATTATTCTCATTTTCCAACTTTTTCAGGTTTTCTAGCCATATTCTGGGTCCTACAGTGTGAATTTTGAATTTTCCTCGTTTTTCAGGTTTTCTCGCCATATTCTGGGTCCTTCACTGTGAATTTTTAATTTTCCACTTCTTTCAAGTTTTTTGTAATATTATGGGTCCTACGGTGTGCTTTTCTCATTTTCCACCTTTTTCAGGTTTTCTCGCCATATTCGGGGTCCTTCAATGTGAGTTTTTAATTTTCTACATTCTTCAGGGTTTCTCGCCATATTCTGGGTCCTACAGAGTGTATTTTTAATTTTCCACGTTTTTCAAGGTTTCTCTGCATATTCTGGCTCGTACAGTGTGATTTTCCCATTTCCTCGATTTTCAGGTTTTCTTGCCATATTCCAGGTCCTTCAGTCTGAATTTTTAATTTTCCACGTTTTTCAGTATTTCTCGCCATATTCTGGGCAATACAGTGTGATTTTCTCATTTTCCACTTCTTTCATGGTTTCTTGCCATATTCTGTGTCTGACAGTGTGAATTTTTTATTTTCACATTTTTCAGTGTTTCTCGGCATATTCTGGGTCTTGCAGTGTGATTTTCTCCTTTTCCATGTTTTTCAAGTTTTTTTGTAATTCTGAGTCCTACAGTGTGATTTTCTCATTTTCCACCTTTTTCAGGTTAACTCTCCATATTCGGGGTCCTTCAATGTGAGTTTTTAATTTTCTAGTTTTTCAGGGTTTCTCGGCATATTCTGGGTTCTGCAGTGTGATTTTCTCCTTTTCCACGTTTTTCAAGTTTTTTCGCTATTCTGTGTCCTACAGTGTGATTATACTCATTTTCCACCTTTTTCAAGTTTTTTGCCATATTCGGTGTCTTTCAGTGTGAGTTTTTAATTTTCTACTTTTTACTGTGTTTCTTGCAATATTCTGGCTCCAAAAAGCATATTTTTATTTTTTCTCGTTTTTCAGGGTTTCTTGGCATATTCTGGGTCCTACAATGTGATTTTCTCATTTTCCACTTTTTTTAAGTTTTTTCGCATTTCTATGTCCTACAGATTGTTTTTCTCATTTTCCACATTTTTCAGGTTTTCTCGCCATATTCCGGGTCCTTCAGTGTGAGTTTTTAATTTTCTACTTCTTTCAGGGTTTCTTGCCATATTCTGAATCCTACAGCGTGTATTTTTAATTTTCCACGTTTTCAGGGTTTCTGGCATATTCTTGCTCCTACTGTGCGATTTTCCAATTTTTGACTTTTTCAAGTTTTTTTCCCCAATTCTCCATCCTACAGTGTGATTTTTCTCATTTTCCACCTTTTTCAGGTTTTCTCAGCATATTCTGGGTCCTGCAGTGTGAATTTTTAATTTTCCACGTTTTTCAAGGTTTTTTTCCATATTCTGGTCCTATAGTGTGAATTTTTATTTTTCAACATTTTTCAGTGTTTCTCATCATATTCTGGGTCCTACAGTGTGAATTTCTCATTTTCCACCTTTTTCAGGGTTTCTTGCCATATTCTAGGTTCTTCAGTGGGAGTTTTTAATTTTCCATGTTTTTAAGGTTTTTTTTTAGTCATATTCTCAGTCCCACAGTGTGATTTTTTCATTTTCAAACTTTTTCAGGTTTTCTCGGCATATTCTTGTTCCTACAGTGTGAATTTAATTTTCCACATTTTTCAGTGTTTCTCGCCATATTCTGGGTCCCACAGTGTAAATTTTTAATTTTCGTCGTTTTTAAGGTTTTTTTTTTTTTGGTAATATTCTTGGTCCGACAGTGTGAATATTTAATGTTTCACTTTTTTCAGGGTTTCTCGCCATATTCTGGGTCCTACAGCATGTATTTTTAATTTTCCACGTTTTCAGGGTTTCTGGGCAAAATCTGGGTCCTACAGTGTGATTATTCTCATTTTCCACCTTTTTCAGGTTTTCTCACCATATTCGGGGTCCTTCAGTGTGAATTTTTAATTTTCTACTTTTTTCAGGTTTTCTCGCCATATTCTGGGTCCTACAGCATGTTTTTTTAATTTTACACGTTTTCAGGGTTTCTGGGCATAATCTGGGTCCTACAGTGTGATTATTCTCATTTTCCACCTTTTTCAGGTTTTCAAACCATATTCGGGGTCTTTCAGTGTGAATTTTTAATTTTCTACTTTTTTCAGGTTTTCTCGCCATATTCTGTGTCCTTCAGTGTGAGTTTTTTATCTTCCTCCTTTTTCAGGTTTTTCGCAATATTCTGGGTCCTTCCGTGTGATATTTTAATATTTTATCTTTTTCAGGTTTTTTCGTCATATTCTGGGTTATACTGTGTGATTTTCTCATTTCTATGTTTTTTCAGGGTCTCTTGCCGTATTCCAGGTCCTTCATTGTGAATTTTTTCCCACGGTTTCCTGTATTTCTCTCCATATCTGGGTAATGAAGTGTGAATTTTTAATTGTCCAGTCTTTTCATGGTTTCTCACCATATTCTGTGTCCAATAGTGTGAATTTTTAATTTTCAGGTTTTTCATGGTTGTTCGGCATATTCTCGTTTCTGCAGTGTGATTTTCTCATTTTCCACGTTTTTCAACTTTTTTCGTATTTTGGGTCCTACAAGTGTGATTTTCTCATTTTCGATGTTTTTCATGTTTTTGTAAATCTGGGTAATACAGTGTGATTATTCTCATTTTCTACCTTTTTAATGTTTTCGCGCCATATTCGGGATCCTTCAGTGTGAGTTTTTAATTTTCTACTTTGTTGAGGGTTTCTTGCCATATTCTCAGTGCTACAGAGTGTATTTTTAATTTTCCACGTTTCTCAGGGTTTCTCCCCAATTTCTGGATCCTAAAATGTGATTTTCTCATTTACGACGTTTTTCAAGTATTTTCGGAATTCTGGTTCCTACACTGTGATTATTCTCATTTTCCACATTTTTCAGGTTTTCTTGCCATATTTGGGTTCCTTCAGTGTGAGTTTTTAATTTTCTACTTTTATGAGGGTTTCTTGCCATATTCTGGGTATTACAGAGTGTATTATTAATTTTCCACCTTTCTCAGGGTTTCTTGCCATATTCTGGGTCCTACAGTGTCTGTCTGTCTCTCTGTGTGTCTGATCCCCTGGAACTGTAGATGGGCCAGCATATAGTTGCTGGTAGTTGATCCCAGGTTCTCTGGAAGAGGAGACAATGCTGTTAATTGTTGAGCCCTTTCAGTGGCTCCACCTATCTTTAAATTTTTAGAAGTATATGTTAGGCTGTGTTTATGTACATATTATGAAGACCATAAGAGGGATTTAGATTCTCCAGAATCTGACACCCTCTTCTGGAGTGTCTGAAGACAACTACAGTGTACTTATATCTAATAAATACATAAATAAATAAATAAATAAATAAATAAATAAATAAATAAATAAACATTATTTTAAAAGGATAAGAAAGAAAGAAAAACCAGGCAGCCCTGCAATCCTTGTCTGTCTGTCTGTATGTATGTCTGTCTGATCCCCTGGAACTGGAGATGGGCCACAATATAGTTGCTGGTAGTTGATCCCAGGTCCTCTGGAAGAGGAGACAATGCTGTTAGTTGTTGAGCCCTCTCAGTGGCCCCACCCATCTTTAAATTTTTAGAAGTATATGTGAGGCTGTGTTTATGTACATCATATGCAGACCATAAGAGGGATTTAGATTCTCCAGAATCTGACACCCTCTTCTGGAGTGTCTGAAGACAGCTACAGTGTACTTATATCTAATAAATACATAAATAAATAAATAAATAAACATTTTTTAAAAAGTATAAGAAAGAAAGAAAAATCAGGCAGGCCTGCCATCCTTATCTCTGTCTGTCTGTCTGTCTGTCTTATCCCCTGGAACTTGAGATGGGCCACCATATAGTTGCTGGTAGTTGATCCCACGTTCTCTGGAAGAAGAGTCAATGCTGTTAATTGTTGAGCCCTTTCAGTGGGCCCACACATCTTTTAATTTTTAGAAGTATATGTGAGGCTCTGTTTATGTACATCATATGCAGACCATAAGAGGGATTTAGATTCTCCAGAATCTGACACCCTCTTCTGGAGTGTCTGAAGACAGCTACAGTGTACTTATATCTAAGAAATGCATAAATAAATAAATAAATAAATAAATATTTTTTAAAAAGGATAAGAAAGAAAGAAAGACAGGGCAGGCCTGCCATCCTTAGCACTGTCTGTATGTCTTTCTGTCTGATCCCCTGGAACTGGAGATGGGCCACCATATAGTTGCTGGTAGTTGATCCCAGGTACTCTGGAAGAGGAGACAATGCTGTTAATTGTTGAGCTTTTAGAGTGGGCCCACACTTCTTTAAATTTTTAGAAGTATATGTGAGGCTGTGTTTATGTCCATCATATGCAGACCATAAGAGGGATTTAGATTCTCCAGAATCTGACATCCTCTTCTGTAGTGTCTGAACAGCTACAGTGTATTTATATCTAATAAATAAATAGATAAATAAATAAATAAATAAATAAATAAACATTTTTTTAAAAAGGATAAGAAAGAAAGAAAGACCAGGCAGGCCTGCCATCCATATCTCTGTCTGTCTGTGTGTCTGTCTATCTGATCCCCGGGAACTGGAGATGGGCCACCATATAGTTGCTGGTAGTTGATCCAAGGTTCTCTGGAAGAGGAGAAAATGCTCTTAATTGTTGAGCCCTTTCAGTGGCCCCACACTTCTTTAAATATTTAGAAGTATATGTGAGGCCTGTTTATGAACATCATATTCAGATTATAAGAGGATTTAGATTCTCCAGAAACTGACACCCTCTACTAGAGTGTCTGAAGACAGCTACAGTGTACTTATATATAATAAATAAATAAATAAATAAATAAATAAATAAATAAATAAATAAACATTTTTAAAAAGGATAAGAAAGAAAGTAAGACCAGGCAGGCCTGCTATCCTTATTTCTGTCTGTCTGTCTGTCTGTCTGTCTGATCCCCTGGAACTGGAGATGGTCCACCATATAGTTGCTGGTAGTTGATCCAAGGTTCTCTGGAAGAGGAGACAATGCTGTTAATTGTTGAGCCCTTTCAGGGGGCCCACACTTCTTTAAATATTTAGAAGTATATATGAGGCTGTGTTTATGTACATCATATTCAGATTATAAGAGGGTTTAGATTCTCCAGAATCTGACACCCTCTACTGGAGTGTCTGAAGACAGCTACAGTGTACTTATATATAATAAATAAATAAATAAATAAATAAATAAATAAATAAATAAACATTTTTTAAAAAGGATAAGAAAGAAAGTAAGACCAGGCAGGCCTCCCATCCTTATCTCTGTCTGTCTTTCTGTCTGTGTGTCTGTCTGATCCCCTGGAACTGGAGATGGGCTACCATATAGTTCCTGGTAGTTGATCCCGGGTTCTCTGGAAGAGGAGACAATGATGTTAATTGTTGAGCCCTATCAGTGGCCCTACCCATCTTTAAATTTTTAGAAGTGTCTTGAAGCTGTGTTTATGTACATCATATGCAGACCAGAAGAGGGATTTAGTTTCATCTGAACCTGACACCCTCTTCTGGAGTGTCTGAAGACAGCTACAGTGTACTTATAATAAATAAATAAATAAATAAATAAATAAATAAATAAATAAATAAACATTATTTAAACCGGATAAGAAAGAAAGAAAGACCAGGAGGCCTGCCATCCTTATCTCTGTCTGTCTGTCTGTCTGTCTGTCTGTCGTTCTGATCCCCTGCAACTGGAGATGGGCCACCATATAGGTGCTGGTAGTTGATCCCAGGTTCTCTGGAAGAGGAGAGAATGCTGTTAATTGTTGAGCCCTTTCAGCGGCACCACTCATCGTTAAATTTTTACTAGTATATGTTAGTCTGTGTTTATGTACATCATATGCAGACTATAAGAGGGATTTAGATTCTCCAGAATCTGACACCCTCTTCTGGAGTGTCTGAAGACAGCTACAGTGTATTTATATCTAATAAATACATAAATAAATAATCATTTTTTAAAAAGGATAAGAAAGAAAGAAAGACCAGGCAGGCCTGCCATCCTTATCCTTGTCTGTCTGTCCGTCTGTCTGATCCCCTGGGAGTGGAGATGGGACACCATATAGTTGCAGGTAGTTGATCCCAGGTTCTCTGGAAGAGGAGACAATGCTGTTAATTGCTGAGCCCTTTCAGTGCCACCCCCACCTTTAAATTTTAAGAAGTAAATGTGAGCCTGTGTTTATGTACATCATATGCAGACCATAAGAGGGATTTAGATACTCCAGAATCTGACACCCTCTTCTGGAGTGTTGAAGACAACTACATTGTACTTATATCTAATAAATAAATAAATAAATAAATAAATAAATAAATAAATAAAAACATTATTTTAAAAGGATAAGAAAGAAAGAAAGACCAGGCAGGCCTGCCCTCCTTATCTCTGTCTGTCTGTCTGTCTGTCTGTCTGATCCCCTGGAAATGGAGATGGGCCACCATATAGTTGCTGGTAGCTGATCCCAGGTTCTCTGGAAGAAGAGACAATGCTGGTAAATGTTGAGCCCTTTCAGTGGCCCCACCCATCTTAAATTTTTAGAAGTGTATGTGAATCTGTGTTTATGTCCATCATATGCAGACCATAAGAGGGATTTATATTCTCCAGAATCTGACACCGTCTTCTGGAATGTCTGAAGACAGCTAGAGTGTACTTATATCTAATAAATACATAAATAAATAAATAAACATTTTTTAAAAGATAAGAAAGAAAGAAAAACCAGGGAGGCCTGCCACCCTTGTCTGTCTGTCTCTTTGTCTGCCTGATCCCCTGGAACTGCAGATGGGCCACCATATAGTTGCTGGTAGTTGATCCCAGGTTCTCTGGTAGAGGAGACAATGCTGTTAATTGTTGAGCTTTTAGAGTGGCCCCACCCTTCTTTAAATTTTTAGAAGTATATGTGAGGCTGTGTTTATGTACATCATATGCAAACCATAAGAGGGATTTAGATTCTCCAGAATCTGACACCCTCTTCTGGAGTGTCTGAACAGCTACAGTGTACTTATATCTAATAAATAAATAGATAAATAAATAAATAAATAAACATTTTTTAAAAAGGATAAGAAAGAAAGAAAGACCAGGCAGCCCTCCATCCATATCTCTGTCTGTATGTCTGTCTGTCTGTCTGTCTATCTGATCCCCGGGAACTGGAGATTGGCCACCATATAGTTGCTGGTAGTTGATCCAAGGTTCTCTGGAAGAGGAGACAATGCTGTTAATTGTTGAGCCCTTTCAGTGGCCCCACACTTCTTTAAATATTTAGAAGTATATGTGAGGCCTTTTTATGTACATCATATTCAGATTATAAGAGGATTTAGATTCTCCAGAAACTGACACCCTCTACTGGAGTGTCTGAAGACAGCTACAGTGTACTTATATATAATAAATACATAAATAAATAAATAAATAAATAAATAAATAAATAAATAAATAAACATTTTTTAAAAGGATAAGAAAGAAAGTAAGACCAGGCAGGCCTGCCATCCTTATCTCTGTCTGTCTGTCTGTCTGTCTGATCCCCTGGAACTGGAGATGGGCCACCATATAGTTGCTGGTAGTTGATCCAAGGTTATCTGGAAGAGGAGACAATGCTGTTAATTGTTGAGCCCTTTCAGTGGCCCCACACTTCTTTAAATATTTAGAAGTATATGTGAGGCTGTGTTTTTGTACATCATATTCAGATTATAAGAGGATTTAGATTCTCCAGAATCTGACACCCTCTACTGGAATGTCTGAAGACAGCTACAGTGTACTTATATATAATAAATACATAAATAAATAAATAAATAAATAAATAAATAAATAAACATTTTTTAAAAAGGATAAGAAAGAAAGTAAGACCAGGCAGGCCTGCCATCCTTATCTCTGTCTGTCTGTCTGTGTGTCTGTCTGAACCCCTGGAACTGGAGATGGGCTACCATATAGTTGCTGGTAGTTAATACCAGGTTCTCTGGAAGAGGAGACAATGCTGTTAATTGTTGATCCCTATTTGTGGCCCTACCCATCTTTAAATTTTTAGAAGTGTATCTGAGGCTGTGTTTATGTACATCATATGCAGACCAGAAGAGGGATTTAGATTCGTCAGTATCTGACACCCTCTTCTGGAGTGTCTGAAGACAGCTACAGTGTACTTATATCTAATAAATACATAAATACATAAATAAATAAATAAATAAATAAATAAATAAATAAATAAATAAACATTATTTAAACCGGATAAGAAAGAAAGAAAGACCAGGCAGGCCTGCCATCCTTATCTCTGTCTGTCTGTCTGTCTGTCTGTCGTTCTGATCCCCTGGAACTGGAGATGGGCCACCATATAGGTGCTGGTAGTTGATCCCAGGTTCTCTGGAAGAGGAGACAATTCTGTTAATTGATGAGCCCTTTCAATGCCCCCCCCCACCTTTAAATTTTAAGAAGTAAATGTGAGGCTGTGTTTATGTACATCATATACAGACCATAAGAGGGATTTAGATTTTCCAGAATCTGACAACTTCTTCTGGAGTGTCTGAAGATGGCTACAGTGTACTTACATCTAATAAACATATAAATAAATAAATAAACATTTTTTAAAAAGGATAAGAAAGAAAGAAAGACCAGGCAGGCCTTCCATCCTTATCTCTGTCAGTCTGTCTGTCTGTCAGTCTGTCTGATCGCTTGGAACTGGAGATGGGCCACCATATAGTTGCTGTTAGTTGATCCCAGGTTCTCTGGAAGAGGAGACAATGCTGTTAATTGTTGAGCCCTTTCAGTGACTCCACCTATCTTTAAATTTTTAGAAGTATATGTTAGGCTGTGTTTATGTACATCATATGCAGACCATAAGAGGGATTTAGATTCTCCAGGATCTGACACCCTCATCTGGAGTGTCTGAACACAACTACAGTGTACTTATATCTAATAAATAAATAAATAAATAAATAAATAAATAAATAAATAAATAAATAAATAAACATTTTTTAAAAAGGATGAGAAAGAAAGTAAAACCACGCAGGCCTGCAATCCTTGTTTGTCTGTCTGTCTGTCTGTCTGATCCCCTGGAACTGGAGGTGGGCCACCATATAGTTGCTGCTAGTTGATCCCAGGTTCTCTGGTAGAGGAGACAATGCTGTTAATTGTTGAGCCGTTTCAGTGGCCCCACACATCTTTAAATTTTTAGAAGTATATGTGAGGCTGTGTTTATGTACATCATATGCAGACCATAAGAGGGATTTAGATTCTCTAGAATATGACGCCCTCTTCTGAAGTATCTGAAGACAGCTACAGTGTACTTATATCTAATAAATACATATATAAATAAATAAACATTTTTAAAATGTATAAGAATGAAAGAAAAACCAGGCAGTAGTGCAATCATTGTCTGTCTGTCTGTATGTATGACTGTCAGATCCCCTGGAACTGGAGATGGGCCACAATATAGTTGCTGGTAGTTGATCCCAGGTCCTCTGGAAGAGGAGACAATGCTGTTAATTGTTGAGCCCTTTCAGTGGCCCCACCCATCTTTAAATTTTTAGAAGTATATGTGAGGCTGTGTTTATGTACATCATATGCAGACCATAAGAGGGATATAGATTCTCCAGAATCTGACACCCTCTTCTGGAGAGTCTGAAGACAGCTACAGTGTACTTATATATAATAAATAAATAAATAAATAAATAAATAAATAAATGAATAAATGAATAAATGAATAAATAAATAAATAAACATTTTTAAAAAGGATAAGAAACACAGAAAAATCAGGCAGAACTGACATCCTTATCTTTGTCTGTCTGTCTGTCTGTCTGATCCCCTGCAACTTGAGATGGGCCACCATATAGTTGCTGGTAGTTGATCCCATATTCTCTGGAAGAGGAGACAATGGTGTTAATTTTTGAGCCTTTTCAGTGTGCCCACCCAGCTTTAAATTTTTAGAAGTATATGTAAGCCTGTGTTTATGTACATCATATACAGACCATAAGAGGGATTTAGATTCTCCAGAAGATGACACCCTATTCTAGAGTGTCTGAAGACAGCTATAGTGTACTTATATCTAATAAATAAATAAATAAACAAATAAATAAACATTTTTTTTAAAGTATAAGAAAGAAAGAAAGTCCAGGCAGGCCTCCATCCTTATCTCTGTCTCTCTGTCTGACTGTCTGATACACTGGAACTGGAGATGAGCCACCATATAGTTGCTGGTAGTTTATCCAAGGTTCTCTGGAAGAGGAAGCAATGCTGTTAATTGTTGAGCCATTTTTGGGGCCCCACCCATCTTTAAATTTTTAGAAGAAAATGTGAGTCTGTGTTTTTGTACATCATATGCAGACCATAAGAGGGATATAGATTCTCCAGAATCTGACACCCTCTTCTGGAGTGTCTGAAGACAGCTACAGTGTACTTATATCTAATAAATAAATAGATAAATAAATAAATAATTAATTAAACATTTTTTAAAAAGGATAAGTAAGAAAGAAAGAACAGGCAGGCCTGCCATCCATATCTCTGTCTGTCTGTCTGTCTGTCTATCTGATCCCCGGGAACTGGAGATGGGCCACCATATAGTTGCTGGTAGTTGATCCAAGGTTCTCTGGAAGAGGAGACAATGCTGTTAATTGTTGAGCCCTTTCAGTGGCCCCACACTTCTTTAAATATTTAGAAGTATATGTGAGGCCTTTTTATGTACATCATATTCAGATTATAAGAGGATTTAGATTCTCCAGAATCTGACACCCTCTACTGGAGTGTCTGAAGACAGCTACAGTGTATTTATATATAATATATACATAAATAAATAAATAAATAAATAAATAAATAAATAAATAAATAAACATTTTTAAAAAAGGATAAGAAAGAAAGTAAGACCAGGCAGGCCTGCCATCCTTATCTCTGTCTGTCTGTCTGTCTGTCTGTTTGTCTGATCCCCTGGAAGTGGAGATGGGCTACCATATAGTTGCTGGTAGTTGATCCCAGGTTCTCTGGAAGAGGAGACAATGCTGTTAATTGTTGAACCCTATCAGTGGCCCTACCCATCTTTAAATTTTTAGAAGTGTATGTGAGGCTGTGTTTATGTACATCATATGCAGACCAGAAGAGGGATTTTGATTCATCAGAATCTGACACCTTCTTCTGGAGTTTCTGAAGACAACTACAGTGTACTTATATCTAATAAATACATAAATAAATAAGTAAATAAAGAAATAAACATTATTTAAACCAGATAAGAAAGAAAGAAAGACCAGGCAGGCCTGCCATTCTTATCTCTGTCTGTCTGTCTGTCTGTCTGTCGTTCTGATCCCCTGGAACTGGAGATGAGCCACCATATAGGTGCTGGTAGTTGATCCCAGGTTCTCTGGAAGAGGACACAATGCTGTTAATTGTTGAGCGCTTTCAGTGGCCCCACCCATCGTTAAAATTTTAGTAGTATATGTGAGGCTGTGTTTATGTACATCATATGCAGACCATAAGAGGGATTTAGATTCTCCAGAATATGACACCCTCTTCTGGAGTGTCTGAAGACAGCTACAGTGTACTTATATATAATAAATACATAAATAAATAAACATTTTTTAAAAAGGATAAGAAAGAAAGACCAGGCAGGACTGCCATCCTTATCCTTGTCTGTCTGTCTGTCTCTCTGATCCCCTGGGAGTGGAGATTGGCCACCATATAGTTGCAGGTAATTGATCCCAGGTTCTCTGGAAGAGAAGACAATGCTGTTAATTGTTGAGCCCTTTCAGTGGCTCCACATATCTTTAAATTTTTAGATGTATATGTGAGGCTATGTTTATGTACATCATATGCAGATCATATGAGGGATTTAGATTCTCGAGAATCTGACACCCTCCTCTGGAGTGTCTGAAGACAACTACAGTGTACTTATATCTAATAAATCAATCAATCAATCAATAAATAAATAAATAAACATTTTTTAAAAGGATAAGAAAGAAAGACGGACCAGGCAGGCCTGCCCTCCTTATCTCTGTCTGTCTGTCTGTCTGTTTGTCTGATCCCCTGGAACTGGAGATGGGCCACCATATAGTTGCTGCTAGTTGATCCCAGGTTCTGGTAGAGGAGACAATGCTGTTAATTGTTGAGCCGTTTCAGTGGCCCCACACATCTTTAAATTTTTAGAAGTATATGTGAGGCTGTGTTTATGTACATCATATGCAGACAATAAGAGGGATTTAGATTTCCAGAATATGACACCCTCTTCTGAAGTGTCTGAAGACAGCTACAGTGTACTTATATCTAATAAATACATAAATAAATAAATAAATAAATAAATAAATAAATAAATAAACATTTTTAAATTGTATAAGAAAAAAAGAAAAACCAGGCAGGCCTGCAATCCTTGTCTGTCTGTCTGTATGTATGTCTGTCTGATCCCCTGGAACTGGAGATGGGCCACAATATAGTTGCTGGTAGTTGATCCTAGGTACTCTGTAAGAGGAGACAATGCTGTTAATTGTTGAGCCCTTTCAGTGGCTCCACCTATCTTTAAATTTTTAGATGTATATGTGAGGCTGTGTTTATGTACATCATATGCAGACCATAAGAGGGATTTAGATTCTCCAGAATCTGACACCCTCTTCTGGAGTGTCTGAAGACAGCTACATTGTACTTATATCTAATAAATACATAAATAAATAAACATTTTTTAAAAAGAATAAGAAAGAAAGACCAGGCAGGCCTGCCATCCTTATCCTTGTCTGTCTGTCTGTCTCTCTGATCCCCTGGGAGTGGAGATGGGCCACCATATAGTTGCAGGTAGTTGATCCCAGGTTCTCTGGAAGAGGAGACAATGCTGTTAATTGTTGAGCCCTTTCAGTGGCTCCACCTATCTTTAAATTTTTAGATGTATATGTGAGGCTGTGTTTATGTACATCATATGCAGACCATAATGTGGATTTATATTCTCCAGAATCTGACACCCTCTTCTGGAGTGTCTGAAGACAGCTACAGTGTACTTATATCTAATAAATACAAAAATAAATAAATAAACATTATTTTAATAGGATAAGAAAGAAAGAAAAACCAGGGAGGCCTGCCACCCTTGTCTGTCTGTCTCTTTGTCTGCCTGATCCCCTGGAACTGGAGATGGGCCACCATATAGTTGCTGGTATTTGATCCCAGGTTCTCTGTTAGAGGAGACAATGCTGTTAATTGTTGAGCCCTTTCAGTGGCCCCACCCATCTTTAAATTTTTAGAAGTATATGTGAGGCTGTGTTTATGTACATCATATGCAGACCATAAGAGGGATATAGATTCTCCAGAATCTGACACCCTCTTCTGGAGAGTCTGAAGACAGCTACAGTGTACTTATATATAATAAATAAATAAATAAATAAATAAATAAATAAATGAATAAATGAATAAATGAATAAATAAATAAATAAACATTTTTAAAAAGGATAAGAAAAACAGAAAAATCAGGCAGAACTGACATCCTTATCTTTGTCTGTCTGTCTGTCTGTCTGATCCCCTGCAACTTGAGATGGGCCACCATATAGTTGCTGGTAGTTGATCCCATATTCTCTGGAAGAGGAGACAATGGTGTTAATTTTTGAGCCTTTTCAGTGTGCCCACCCAGCTTTAAATTTTTAGAAGTATATGTAAGCCTGTGTTTATGTACATCATATACAGACCATAAGAGGGATTTAGATTCTCCAGAAGATGACACCCTATTCTAGAGTGTCTGAAGACAGCTATAGTGTACTTATATCTAATAAATAAATAAATAAACAAATAAATAAACATTTTTTTAAAAGTATAAGAAAGAAAGAAAGTCCAGGCAGGCCTCCATCCTTATCTCTGTCTCTCTGTCTGACTGTCTGATACACTGGAACTGGAGATGAGCCACCATATAGTTGCTGGTAGTTTATCCAAGGTTCTCTGGAAGAGGAAGCAATGCTGTTAATTGTTGAGCCATTTTTGGGGCCCCACCCATCTTTAAATTTTTAGAAGAAAATGTGAGTCTGTGTTTTTGTACATCATATGCAGACCATAAGAGGGATATAGATTCTCCAGAATCTGACACCCTCTTCTGGAGTGTCTGAAGACAGCTACAGTGTACTTATATCTAATAAATAAATAGATAAATAAATAAATAATTAATTAAACATTTTTTAAAAAGGATAAGTAAGAAAGAAAGAACAGGCAGGCCTGCCATCCATATCTCTGTCTGTCTGTCTGTCTGTCTATCTGATCCCCGGGAACTGGAGATGGGCCACCATTTAGTTGCTGGTAGTTGATCCAAGGTTCTCTGGAAGAGGAGACAATGCTGTTAATTGTTGAGCCCTTTCAGTGGCCCCACACTTCTTTAAATATTTAGAAGTATATGTGAGGCCTTTTTATGTACATCATATTCAGATTATAAGAGGATTTAGATTCTCCAGAATCTGACACCCTCTACTGGAGTGTCTGAAGACAGCTACAGTGTATTTATATATAATATATACATAAATAAATAAATAAATAAATAAATAAATAAATAAATAAATAAACATTTTTTAAAAAGGATAAGAAAGAAAGTAAGACCAGGCAGGCCTGCCATCCTTATCTCTGTCTGTCTGTCTGTCTGTCTGTTTGTCTGATCCCCTGGAAGTGGAGATGGGCTACCATATAGTTGCTGGTAGTTGATCCCAGGTTCTCTGGAAGAGGAGACAATGCTGTTAATTGTTGAACCCTATCAGTGGCCCTACCCATCTTTAAATTTTTAGAAGTGTATGTGAGGCTGTGTTTATGTACATCATATGCAGACCAGAAGAGGGATTTTGATTCATCAGAATCTGACACCTTCTTCTGGAGTTTCTGAAGACAACTACAGTGTACTTATATCTAATAAATACATAAATAAATAAGTAAATAAAGAAATAAACATTATTTAAACCAGATAAGAAAGAAAGAAAGACCAGGCAGGCCTGCCATTCTTATCTCTGTCTGTCTGTCTGTCTGTCTGTCGTTCTGATCCCCTGGAACTGGAGATGAGCCACCATATAGGTGCTGGTAGTTGATCCCAGGTTCTCTGGAAGAGGACACAATGCTGTTAATTGTTGAGCGCTTTCAGTGGCCCCACCCATCGTTAAAATTTTAGTAGTATATGTGAGGCTGTGTTTATGTACATCATATGCAGACCATAAGAGGGATTTAGATTCTCCAGAATATGACACCCTCTTCTGGAGTGTCTGAAGACAGCTACAGTGTACTTATATATAATAAATACATAAATAAATAAACATTTTTTAAAAAGGATAAGAAAGAAAGACCAGGCAGGACTGCCATCCTTATCCTTGTCTGTCTGTCTGTCTCTCTGATCCCCTGGGAGTGGAGATTGGCCACCATATAGTTGCAGGTAATTGATCCCAGGTTCTCTGGAAGAGAAGACAATGCTGTTAATTGTTGAGCCCTTTCAGTGGCTCCACATATCTTTAAATTTTTAGATGTATATGTGAGGCTATGTTTATGTACATCATATGCAGATCATATGAGGGATTTAGATTCTCGAGAATCTGACACCCTCCTCTGGAGTGTCTGAAGACAACTACAGTGTACTTATATCTAATAAATCAATCAATCAATCAATAAATAAATAAATAAACATTTTTTAAAAGGATAAGAAAGAAAGACGGACCAGGCAGGCCTGCCCTCCTTATCTCTGTCTGTCTGTCTGTCTGTTTGTCTGATCCCCTGGAACTGGAGATGGGCCACCATATAGTTGCTGCTAGTTGATCCCAGGTTCTGGTAGAGGAGACAATGCTGTTAATTGTTGAGCCGTTTCAGTGGCCCCACACATCTTTAAATTTTTAGAAGTATATGTGAGGCTGTGTTTATGTACATCATATGCAGACAATAAGAGGGATTTAGATTTCCAGAATATGACACCCTCTTCTGAAGTGTCTGAAGACAGCTACAGTGTACTTATATCTAATAAATACATACATAAATAAATAAATAAATAAATAAATAAATAAATAAATAAATAAACATTTTTAAATTGTATAAGAAAAAAAGAAAAACCAGGCAGGCCTGCAATCCTTGTCTGTCTGTCTGTATGTATGTCTGTCTGATCCCCTGGAACTGGAGATGGGCCACAATATAGTTGCTGGTAGTTGATCCTAGGTACTCTGTAAGAGGAGACAATGCTGTTAATTGTTGAGCCCTTTCAGTGGCTCCACCTATCTTTAAATTTTTAGATGTATATGTGAGGCTGTGTTTATGTACATCATATGCAGACCATAAGAGGGATTTAGATTCTCCAGAATCTGACACCCTCTTCTGGAGTGTCTGAAGACAGCTACATTGTACTTATATCTAATAAATACATAAATAAATAAACATTTTTTAAAAAGAATAAGAAAGAAAGACCAGGCAGGCCTGCCATCCTTATCCTTGTCTGTCTGTCTGTCTCTCTGATCCCCTGGGAGTGGAGATGGGCCACCATATAGTTGCAGGTAGTTGATCCCAGGTTCTCTGGAAGAGGAGACAATGCTGTTAATTGTTGAGCCCTTTCAGTGGCTCCACCTATCTTTAAATTTTTAGATGTATATGTGAGGCTGTGTTTATGTACATCATATGCAGACCATAATGTGGATTTATATTCTCCAGAATCTGACACCCTCTTCTGGAGTGTCTGAAGACAGCTACAGTGTACTTATATCTAATAAATACAAAAATAAATAAATAAACATTATTTTAATAGGATAAGAAAGAAAGAAAAACCAGGGAGGCCTGCCACCCTTGTCTGTCTGTCTCTTTGTCTGCCTGATCCCCTGGAACTGGAGATGGGCCACCATATAGTTGCTGGTATTTGATCCCAGGTTCTCTGTTAGAGGAGACAATGCTGTTAATTGTTGAGCCCTTTCAGTGGCCCCACCAATCTTTAAATTTTTAGATGTATATGTTAGGCTGTGTTTATGTCCATCATATGCAGACCATAATGTGGATTTATATTCTCCAGAATCTGACACCCTCTTCTGGAGTGTCTGAAGACAGCTACAGTGTACTTATATCTAATAAATACAAAAATAAATAAATAAACATTATTTTAAAAGGATAAGAAAGAAAGAAAAACCAGGGAGGCCTGCCACCCTTGTCTGTCTGTCTCTTTGTCTGCCTGATCCCCTGGAACTGGAGATGGGCCACCATATAGTTGCTGGTATTTGATCCCAGGTTCTCTGTTAGAGGAGACAATGCTGTTAATTGTTGAGCCCTTTCAGTGGCCCCACCCATCTTTAAATTTTTAGAAGTATATGTGAGGCTGTGTTTATGTACATCATATGCAGACCATAAGAGGGATTTAGATTCTCCAGAATCTGTCACCCTCTTGTGGAGTGTCTGAAGACAGCTACAGTGTACTTATATATAATAAATACATAAATAAATAAATAAACATTTTTTAAAAAGGATAAGAAAGAAAGTAAAACCAAGCAGGCCTGCAATCCTTATCTGTCTGTCTGTCTGTCTGTCTGATCCCCTAGAACTGGAGATGGGCCACCATATAGTTGTTGGTATTTGATCCCAGGTTCTCTGCTAGAGGAGACAATGCTGTTAATTGTTGAGCCGTTTCAGTGGCCCCACACACCTTTAAATTTTTAGAAGTATATGTGAGGCTGTGTTTATGTACATCATATGCAGACCATAAGAGGGATTTAGATTCTCCAGAATATGACACCCTCTTCTGGAGTGTCTGAAGACAACTACAGTGTACTTATATCTAATAAATACATATATAAATAAATAAAAATTTTTAAAATGTATAAGAAAGAAAGAAAAACCAGGCAGTCCTGCAATTTTTGTCTGTCTGTCTGTATGTATGTCTGTCAGATCCCCTGGAACTGGAGATGGGCCACAATATAGTTGCTGGTAGTTGATCCCAGGTCCTCTGGAAGAGGAGACAATGCTGTTAATTGTTGAGCCCTTTCAGTGGCCCCACCCATCTTTAAATTTTTAGAAGTATATGTGAGGCTGTGTTTATGTACATCATATGCAGACCATAAGAGGGATATAGATCCTCCAGAATCTGAAACCTTCTTCTGGAGAGTCTGAAGACAGCTACAGTGTACTTATATCTAATAAATAAATAAATAAATAAATAAATGAATAAATAAATAAATAAACATTTTTAAAAATGATAAGAAAGAAAGAAAAATCAGGCAGGCCTGCCATCCTTATCGCTCTCTGACTGTCTGTCTTTCTGATCCCCTGCAACTTGAGATGGGCCACCATAGAGTTGCTGGTAGTTGATCCCACGTTCTCTGGAAGAGGAGACAATGGTGTTAAATGTTGATCCCTTTCAGTGGGCCCACCCATCTTTAAATTTTTAGAAGTATATGTGAGGCTCTGTTTATGTACATCATATGCAGACCATAAGAGGGATTTAGATTCTCCAGAAGATGACACCCTCTTCTAGAGTGTCTGAAGTCAGCTACAGTGTACTTATATCTAATAAATACATAAATAAATAAATAAATAAATAAATAAATAAATAAATAAATAAACATTTTTTTAAAAGTATAAGAAAGAAAGAAAGACCAGGCAGGCCTCCATCCTTACCTCTGTCTCTCTGTCTGACTGTCTGATACCCTGGAACTGGAGATGGGCCACCATATAGTTGCTGGTAGTTTATCCAAGGTTCTCTGGAAGAGGAGGCAATGCTGTTAATTGTTGAGCCATTTCTGGGGCCCCACACATCTTTAAATTTTTAGAAGAAAATGTGAGGCTGTGTTTATGTACATCATATGCAGACCATAAGAGGGATTTAGATTCTCTAGAATCTGACACCCTCTTCTGGAGTGTCTGAAGACAGCTACAGTGTACTTATATCTAATAAATACATAAATAAATAAATGAATAAATAAATAAATAAATAATCAAACATTTTTTAAAAATGATAAGAAATTAAGAAAGACCAGGCAGGCCTGCCACCCTTATCTCTGTCTGTCTGTCTGTCTGTCTGTCAATCTGATACCTGGGAACTGGAGATGGGCCACGAATAGTTGCTGGTAGTTGATCCCAGGTTCTCTGGAAGAGGAGACAATGCTGTTAATTGTTGAGCCCTTTCAGTGGCGCCACCCATCTTTAAATATTTAGAAGTATATGTGAGGCTGTGTTTATGTACATCATATGCAGACCATAAGAGGGATTTAGATTCTCCAGAATCTGACACCCTCTTCTGGAGTGTCTGAAGACAGCTACAGTGTACTTATATCTAATAAATAAATAGATAAATAAATAAATAAATAAATAAACATTTTTTAAGAAGGATAATAAAGAAAAAAAAGAAAAGGCAGGCCTGCCATCCATATCTCTGTCTGTCCGTCTGTCTGTCGTTCTGATCCCCGGCAACTGGAGATCGGCCACCATATAGTTGCTGGTAGTTGATCCAAGGTTCTCTGGAAGAGGAGACAATGCTGTTAATTGTTGATCCCTTTCAGTGGCCCCACACTTCTTTAAATATTTAGAAGTATATGTGAGGCCATTTTATGTACATCATATTCAGATTATAAGAGGATTTAGATTCTCCAGAATCTGACACCCTCTACTGGAGTGTCTGAAGACAGCTACAGTGTACTTATAATAAATAAATAAATAAATAAATAAATAAATAAATAAATAAATAAATAAATAAATAAACATTTTTTAAAAAGGATAAGAAAGAAAGTAAGACCAGGCAGGCCTGCCATCCTTATCTCTGTCTGTCTGTCTGTCTGTCTGTCTGATCCCCTTGAACTGGAGATGGGCTACCATATAGTTGCTGGTAGTTGATACCAGGTTCTCTGGAAGAGGAGACAATGCTGTTAATTGTTGACCCTTATTTGTGGCCCTACCCATCTTTAAATTTTTAGAAGTGTATGTGAGGCTGTGTTTATGTACATCATATGCAGACCAGAAGAGGGATTTAGGTTCATCAGTATCTGAAACTCTCTTCTGGAGTGTCTGAAGACAGCTACAGTGTACTTATATCTAATAAATACATAAATAAATAAATACATAAATAAATAAATAAATAAATAAATAAATAAATAAATAAATAAACATTATTTAAACCGGATAAGAAAGAAAGAAAGACCAGGCAGGCCTGCCATCCTTATCTCTGTCTGTCTGTCTGTCTGTCTGTCGTTCTGATCCGCTGCAACTGGAGATGGGCCACCATATAGGTGCTGGTAGTTGATCCCAGGTTCTCTGGTAGAGGAGACAATCCTGTTAATTGCTGAGCCCTTTAAATGGTCCCCCCACCTTTAAATTTTAAGAAGTAAATGTGAGGCTGTGTTTATGTACATCATATGCAGACCGTAAGAGGGATTTAGATTCTCCAGAATCTGACACCTTCTTCTGGAGTGTCTGAAGACGGCTACAGTGTACTTATATCTAATAAACATATAAATAAATAAATAAACATTTTTTAAAAAGGATAAGAAAGAAAGAAAGACCAGGCAGACCTGCCATCCTTATCTCTGTCAGTCTGTCTGTCTGTCAGTCTGTCTGATCCCTTGGAACTGGAGATGGGCCACCATATAGTTGCTGTTAGTTGATCCCAGGTTCTCTGGAAGAGGAGACAATGCTGTTAATTGTTGAGCCCTTTCAGTGGCCCCACCCATCTTTAAATTTTTAGAAGTATATGTTAGGCTGTGTTTATGTACATAATATGCAGACCATAAGAGGGATTTAGATTCTGCAGAATCTGACACCCTCTTCTGGAGTGTCTGAAGACAACTACAGTGTACTTATATCTAATAAATAAATAAATAAATAAATAAATAAATAAATAAATAAATAAATAAGTAAATAAACATTATTTTAAAAGAATAAGAAAGAAAGAAAGACCAGGCAGGCCTGACATCCCTATCTCTGTCTGTCTGTCTGTCTGTCTGTCTGATCCCCTGGAACTGGAGATGGGCCACCATATAGTTGCTGGTAGTTGATCCCAGGTTATCTGGAAGAAGAGACAATGCTGTTAATTGTTGAGCCCTTTCAGTGGCCCCACCCATCTTTAAATTTTTAGAAGTGTATGTGAATCTGTGTTTATGTCCATCATATGCAGACCATAAGAGGGATTTATATTCTCCAGAATCTGACACCCTGTTCTGGAGTGTCTAAAGACAGCTACAGTGTACTTATATCTAATAAATACATAAGTAAATAAATAAACATTTTTTAAAAAGGATAAGAAAGAAAGAAAAACCAGGGAGGCTTGCCACCCTTGTCTGTCTGTCTCTTTTTCTGCCTGATCCCCTGGAACTGGAGATGGGCCACCATATAGTTGCTGGTATTTGATCCCAGGTTCTCTGGAAGAGGAGACAATGCTGTTAATTGTTGAGCCGTTTCTGTGGCCCCACACATCTTTAAATTTTTAGAAGTATATGTGAGGCTGTGTTTATGTACATCATATGCAGACCATAAGAGGGATTTAGATTCTCCAGAATATGACACCCTCTTCTGAAGTGTCTGAAGACAGCTACAGTGTACTTATATCTAATAAATACATATATAAATAAATAAAAATTTTTAAAATGTATAAGAAAGAAAGAAAAACCAGGCAGTCCTGCAATCCTTGTCTGTCTGTCTGTATGTATGTCTTTCAGATCCCCTGGAACTGGAGATGGGCCACAATATAGTTGCTGGTAGTTGATCCCAGGTCCTCTGGAAGAGGAGACAATGCTGTTAATTGTTGAGCCCTTTCAGTGGACCCACCCATCTTTAAATTTTAGAAGTATATGTGAGGCTGTGTTTATGTACATCATATGCAGACCATAAGAGGGATTTAGATTCTCCAGAAGATGACACCCTCTTCTAGAGTGTCTGAAGTCAGCTACAGTGTACATATATCTAATAAATACATAAATAAATAAATAAATAAATAAATAAATAAATAAATAAATAAATAAACATTTTTTTAAAAGTATAAGAAAGAAATAAAGACCAGGCAGGCCTCCATCCTTATCTCTGTCTCTCTGTCTGACTGTCTGATACCCTGGAACTGGAGATGGGCCACCATATAGTTGCTTTTAGTTTATCCAAGGTTCTCTGGAAGAGGAGGCAATGCTGTTAATTGTCGAGCCATTTCTGGGGCCCCACCCATCTTTAAATTTTTAGAAGAAAATGTGAGGCTGTGTTTATGTACATCATATGCAGACCATAAGAGGGATTTAGATTCTCTAGAATCTGACACCCTCTTCTGGAGTGTCTGAAGACAGCTACAGTGTACTTATATCTAATAAATACATAAATAAATAAATGAATAAATAAATAAATAAATAAATAAACATTTTTTAAAAAGGATAAGAAAGTAAGAAAGACCAGGCAGGCCTGCCACCCTTATCTCTGTCTGTCTGTCTGTCTGTCTGTTTGATACCCTGGAACTGGAGATGGGCCACCAAATAGTTGCTGGTAGTTGATCCCAGGTACTCTGGAAGAGGAGACAATGCTGTTAATTGTTCAGCTTTTAGAGTGGCCCCACCCTTCTTTAAATTTTTGAAATATATGTGAGGCTGTGTTTACTTACATCATATGCAGACCATAAGAGGGATTTAGATTCTCCAGAATCTGACACCCTCTTCTGGAGTGTCTGAACAGCTACAGTGTACTTATATATAATAAATACATAAAAATAAATAAATAAATAAATTAAATAAATAAATAAATATTTTTTTAAAAAAGGAAAAGACAGAAAGAAAGACCAGGCAGGCCTGCCATCCATATCTCTGTCTGTCTGTCTGTCTGTCAATCTGATACCTGGGAACTGGAGATGGGTCACGAATAGTTGCTGGTAGTTGATCCCAGGTTCTCTGGAAGAGGAGACAATGCTGTTAATTTTTGAGCCCTTTCAGTGGCGCCACCCGTCTTTAAATATTTAGAAGTATATGTGAGGCCATTTTATGTACATCATATGCAGACCATAAGAGGGATTTAGATTCTCCAGAATCTGACACCCTCTTCTGGAGTGTCTGAAGACAGCTACAGTGTACTTATATCTAATAAATAAATAGATAAATGAATAAATAAATAAACATTTTTTAAAAAGGATAAGAAAGAAAGAAAGACCAGGCAGGCCTGCCATCCATATCTCTGTCTGTCTGTCTGTCTGTCGATCTGATCCCCGGGAACTGGAGATCGGCCACCATATAGTTGCTGGTAGTTGATCCAAGGTTCTCTGGAAGAGGAGACAATGCTGTTAATTGTTGAGCCCTTTCAGTGGCCCCACACTTCTTTAAATATTTAGAAGTATATGTGAGGCCTTTTTATGTACATCATATTCAGATTATAAGAGGATTTAGATTCTCCAGAATCTGACACCCTCTACTGGAGTTTCTGAAGACAGCTACAGTGTACTTATATATAATAAATAAATAAATAAATAAATAAATAAATAAACAAACATTATTTAAACCGGAAAAGAAAGAAAGAAAGACCAGGCAGGCCTGCCATCCTTATCTCTGTCTGTCTGTCTGTCTGTCTGTCGTTCTGATCCCCTGCAACTGGTGATGGGCCACCATATAGGTGCTGGTAGTTGATCCCAGGTTCTTTGGTAGAGGAGACAATGCTGTTAATTGCTGAGCCCTTTCAATGTTCCCCCCACTGTTAAATTTTAAGAAGTAAATGTGAGGCTGTGTTTATGTACATCATATGCAGACCATAAGAGGGATTTAGATTCTCCAGAATCTGACACCTTCTTCTAGAGTGTCTGAAGACGGCTACAGTGTACTTATATCTAATAAACATATAAATAAATAAATAAACATTTTTTAAAAAGGATAAGAAAGAAAGAAAGATAAGGCAGGCCTGCCATCCTTATCTCTATCAGTCTGTCTGTCTGTCAGTCTGTCTGATCCCTTGGAACTGGAGATGGGCCACCATATAGTTGCTGTTAGTTGATCCCAGGTTCTCTGGAAGAGGAGACAATGCTGTTAATTGTTGAGCCCTTTCAGTGGCTCCACCTATCTTTAAATTTTTAGAAGTATATGTTAGGCTGTGTTTATGTACATCATATGCAGACCATAAGAGGGATTTAGATTCTCCAGAATCTGACACCCTCTTCTGGAGTGTCTGAAGACAACTACAGTGTACTTATATCTAATAAATAAATAAATAAATAAATAAATATATAAATAAATAAATAAACATTATTTTAAAAGAATAAGAAAGAAAGAAAGACCAGGCAGGCCTGACCTCCTTATCTCTGTCTGTCTGTCTGTCTGTCTGATCCCCTGGAACTTGAGATGGGCCACCATATAGTTGCTGGTATTTGATCCCAGGTTCTCTGTTAGAGGAGACAATGCTGTTAATTGTTGAGCCCTTTCAGTGGCCCCACCCATCTTTAAATTTTTAGAAGTGTATGTGAATCTGTGTTTATGTCCATCATATGCAGACCATAAGAGGGATTTATATTCTCCAGAATCTGACACCCTGTTCTGGAGTGTCTGAAGACAGCTAGAGTGTACTTATATCTAATAAATACATAAGTAAATAAATAAACATTTTTTAAAAAGGATAAGAAAGAAAGAAAAACCAGGGAGGCCTCCCACCCTTGTCTGTCTGTCTCTTTGTCTGCCTGATCCCCTGCAACTTGAAATGGGCCACCATATAGTTGCTGGTAGTTGATCCCACGTTCTCTGGAAGAGGAGACAATGGTGTTAATTGTTGAGCCCTTTCAATGGGCCCACCCATCTTTAAATATTTAGAAGTAAATGTGAGGCTGTGTTTATGTACATCATATGCAGACCATAAGAGGGATTAAGATTCTCCAGAAGATGACACCCTCTTCTAGAGTGTCTGAAGACAGCTACAGTGTACTTATATCTAATAAATACATATATAAATAAATAAGTAAATAAATAAATAAATAAATAAACATTTTTTTAAAAGTATAAGAAAGAAAGAAAGACCAGGCTGGTCTCCATTCTTATCTCTGTCTCTCTGTCTGACTGTATGATACCCTGGAACTGGAGATGGGCCACCATATAGTTGCTGGTAGTTTATCCAAGGTTCTCTGGAAGAAGAGGCAATGCTGTTAATTGTTGAGCCATTTCTGGG
Source organism: Mus caroli (assembly GCF_978045245.1). Classification (NCBI taxonomy): domain Eukaryota; kingdom Metazoa; phylum Chordata; class Mammalia; order Rodentia; family Muridae; genus Mus; species Mus caroli. The sequence goes on along the minus strand of NW_028227711.1, from coordinate 58,759 downwards.
GCCCCACCCATGTTTAAATTTTTAGAAGAAAATATGAGGCTGTGTTTATGTCCATCATATGCAGACCATAAGAGGGATTTATATTCTCCAGAATCTGACACCCTCTTCTGGAGTGTCTGAAGACAGCTACAGTGTACTTATATCTAATAAATACATAAATAAATAAATAAATAAACATTTTTTAAAAAGGATAAGAAAGAAAGAAAAACCAGGGAGGCCTGCCACCCTTGTCTGTCTGTCTCTTTGTGTGCCTGATCCCCTGGAACTGGAGATGGGCCACCATATAGTTGCTGGTATTTGATCCCAGGTTCTCTGGTAGAGGAGACAATGTTGTTAATTGTTGAGCCGTTTCAGTGGCCCCACACATCTTTAAATTTTTAGAAGTATATGTGAGGCTGTGTTTATGTACATCATATGCAGACCATAAGAGGGATTTAGATTCTCCAGAATAAGACACCCTCTTCTGAAGTGTCTGAAGACAGCTACAGTGTACTTATATCTAATAAATACATATATAAATAAATAAAAATTTTTAAAATGTATAAGAAAGAAAGAAAAACCAGGCAGTCCTGCAATCCTTGTCTGTCTGTATGTATGTATGTCTGTCAGATCCCCTGGAACTGGAGATGGGCCACAATATAGTTGCTGGTAGTTGATCCCAGGTCCTCTGGAAGAGGAGACAATGCTGTTAATTGTTGAGCCCTTTCAGTGGCCCCACCCATCTTTAAATTTTTAGAAGTATATGTGAGGCTGTGTTTATGTACATCATATGCAGACCATAAGAGGGATATAGATTCTCCAGAATCTGACACCCTCTTCTGGAGAGTGTGACAGCTACAGTGTACATATATCTAATAAATACATAAATAAATAAATGAATAAATGAATAAATAAATAAATAAACATTTTTAAAAAGGATAAGAAAGAAAGAAAAATCAGGCAGGACTGCCAACCTTATCTCTGTCTGTCTGTCTGTCAGTCTGAACCCCTGCAACTTGAGATGGGCCACCATATAGTTGCTGGTAGTTGATCCCACGTTCTCTGGAAGAGGAGACAATGCTGTTAATTGTTGAGCCCTTTCAGTGGGCCCACCCATCTTTAAATTTTTAGAAGTATATGTGAGGCTGTGTTTATGTACATCATATGCAGACCATAAGAGGGATTTAGATTCTCCAGAAGATGACACCCTCTTCTAGAGTGTCTGAAGTCAGCTACAGTGTACTTATATCTAATAAATAAATAAATAAATAAATAAATAAATAAATAAATAAACATTTTTTTAAAAGTATAAGAAAGAAAGAAAGACCAGGCAGGCCTCCGTTCCTTATCTCTGTCTGTCTGTCTGTCTGACTGTCTGATACCCTGGAACTGGTGATGGGCCACCATATAGTTGCTGGTAGTTTATCCAAGGTTCTCTGGAAGAAGAGGCAATGCTGTTAATTGTTGAGCCATTTCTGGGGCCCCACCCATCTTTAAATTTTTAGAAGAAAATGTGAGGCTGTGTTTATGTACATCATATGCAGACCATAAGAGGGATTTAGATTCTCTAGAATCTGACACCCTCTTCTGGAGTGTCTGCGGACAGCTACAGTGTACTTATATCTAATAAATACATAAATAAATAAACAAATGAATAAATAAATAAATAAATAAAAAATAAATAAATAAACATTTTTTAAAAAGGATAAGAAAGTAAGAAAAACCAGGCAGGCCTGCCGCCCTTATCTCTGTCTCTCTGTCTGTCTGTCTGTCTGATCCCCTGGAACTGGAGATGGGCCACCATAGTGTTGCTGGTAGTTTATCCCAGGTTCTCTGGAAGAGGAGACAATGCTGTTAATTGTTGAGCCCTTTCAGTGGCCCCACACTTCTTTAAATATTTAGAAGTATATGTGAGGCTGTGTTTATGTACATCATATTCAGATTATAAGAGGATTTAGATTCTCCAGAATCTGACACCCTCTACTGGAGTGTCTGAAGACAGCTACAGTGTACTTATATATAATAAATACATAAATAAATAAATAAATAAATAAATAAATAAATAAATAAACATTTTTTTAAAAGGATAAGAAAGAATGTAAGACCAGGCAGGCCTGCCATCCTTATCTCTGTCTATCTGTCTGTCTGTCTGATCCCCTGGAACTGGAGATGGGCTACCATATAGTTGCTGGTAGTTGATCCCAGGTTCTCTGGAAGAGGAGACAATATTGATAATTGTTGAGCCCTATCAGTGGCCCTACCCATCTTTAAATTTTTAGAAGTGTATGTGAGGCTGTGTTTATGTACATCATATGCAGACCAGAAGAGGGATTTAGATTCATCAGAATCTGACACCCTCTTCTGGAGTGTCTGAAGACAGCTACAGTGTACTTATATCTAATAAATAAATAAATAAATAAATAAATAAATAAACATTATTTAAACCAGATAAGAAAGAAAGAAAGACCAGGCAGGCCTGCCATCCTTATCTCTGTCTGTCTGTCTGTCTGTCGTTCTGATCCCCTGGAACTGGAGATGGGCCACCATATAGGTGCTGGTAGTTGCTCCCAGGTTCTCTGGAAGAGGAGACAATGCTGTTAATTGTTGAGCGCTTTCAGTGGCCCCACTCGTCGTTAAATTTTTAGTACTATATGTGAGGCCGTGTTTATGTACATCATATGCAGACCATAAGAGGGATTTAGATTCGCCAGAATATGACACCCTCTTCTGGAGTGTCTGAAGACAGCTACAGTGTTCTTATATCTAATAAATACATAAATAAATAAACATTTTTGAAAAAGGATAAGAAAGAAAGAAAGACCAGGCAGGCCTGCCATCCATATCTCTGTCTGTCTGTCTGTCTCTCTATCTGATCCCCGGGAACTAGAGATGGGCCACCATATAGTTGCTGGTAGTTGATCCAAGGTTCTCTGGAAGAGGAGACAATGCTGTTAATTGTTGAGCCCTTTCAGTGGCCCCACACTTCTTTAAATATTTAGAAGTATATGTGAGGCTGTGTTTATGTACATCATATTCAGATTATAAGAGGATTTAGATTCTGCAGAATCTGACACCCTCTACTGGAGTGTCTGAAGACAGCTACAGTGTACTTATATATAATAAATACATAAATAAATAAAGAAATAAATAAATAAACATTTTTTAAAAAGGATAAGAAAGAAAGTAAGACCAGGCTGGCCTGCCATCCTTATCTCTGTCTGTCTGTCTGTCTGTCTGATCCCCTGGAACTTGAGATGGGCCACCATATAGTTGCTGGTAGTTGATCCCAGGTTATCTGGAAGAAGAGACAATGCTGTTAATTGTTGTTCCATTTCAGTGGCCCCACCCATCTTTAAATTTTTAGAAGTGTATATGAATCTGTGTTTATGTCCATCATATGCAGACCATAAGAGGGATTTATATTCTCCAGAATCTGACACCCTGTTCTGGAGTGTCTGAAGACAGTTACAGTGTACTTATATCTAATAAATACATAAGTAAATAAATAAACATTTTTTAAAAAGTATAAGAAAGAAAGAAAAACCAGGGAGGCCTGCCACCCTTGACTGTCTGTCTCTTTGTCTGCCTGATCCCCTGCAACTTGAAATGGGCCACCATATAGTTGCTGGTAGTTGATCCCACGTTCTCTGGAAGAGGAGACAATGGTGTTAATTGTTGAGCCCTTTCAGTGGCCCCACACTTCTTTAAATATTTAGAAGTATATGTGAGGCTGTGTTTATGTACATCATATGCAGACCATAAGAGGGATTTAGATTCTCCAGAAGATGACACCCTCTTCTAGAGTGTCTGAAGACAGCTACAGTGTACTTATATCTAATAAATACATATATAAATAAATAAGTAAATAAATAAATAAATAAATAAATAAATAAATAAATAAATAAATAAACATTTTTTTAAAAGTATAAGAAAGAAAGAAAGACCAGGCAGGCCTCCATCCTTATCTCTGTCTCTCTGTCTGACTGTCTGATACCCTGGAATTGGAAATGGGCCACCATATAGTTGCTGGTAGTTTATCCAAGGTTCTCTGGAAGAAGAGGCAATGCTGTTAATTGTTGAGCCATTTCTGGGGCCCGACCCATCTTTAAATTTTTAGAAGAAAATATGAGGCTGTGTTTATGTCCATCATATGCAGACCATAAGAGGGATTTATATTCTCCAGAATCTGACACCCTCTTCTGGAGTGTCTGAAGACAGCTACAGTGTACTTATATCTAATAAATACATAAATAAATAAATAAATAAACATTTTTTAAAAAGGATAAGAAAGAAAGAAAAACCAGGGAGGCCTGTCACCCTTGTCTGTCTGTCTCTTTGTCTGCCTGATCCCCTGGAACTGGAGATGGGCCACCATATAGTTGCTGGTATTTGATCCCAGGTTCTCTGGTAGAGGAGACAATGCTGTTAATTGTTGAGCCGTTTCAGTGGCCCCACACATCTTTAAATTTTTAGAAGTATATGTGAGGCTGTGTTTATGTACATCATATGCAGAACATAAGAGGGATTTAGATTCTCCAGAATATGACACCCTCTTCTGAAGTGTCTGAAGACAGCTACAGTGTACTTATATCTAATAAATACATATATAAATAAATAAAAATTTTTAAAATGTATAAGAAAGAAAGAAAAATCAGGCAGTCCTGCAATCCATGTCTGTCTGTCTGTATGTATGTCTGTCAGATCCCCTGGAACTGGAGATGGGTCACAATATAGCTGCTGGTAGTTGATCCCAGGTCCTCTGGAAGAGGAGACAATGCTGTTAATTGTTGAGCCCTTTCAGTGGCCCCACCCATCTTTAAATTTTTTGAAGTATATGTGAGGCTGTGTTTATGTACATCATATGCAGACCATAAGAGGGATATAGATTCTCGAGAATCTGACACCCTCTTCTGGAGAGTCTGAAGACAGCTACAGTGTACATATATCTAATAAATACATAAATAAATAAATGAATAAATGAATAAATAAATAAATAAACATTTTTAAAAGGATAAGAAAGAAAGAAAAATCAGGCAGGACTGCCATCCTTATCTCTGTCTGTCTGTCTGTCTGTCTGAACCCCTGCAACTTGAGATGGGCCACCATATAGTTGCTGGTAGTTGATCCCACGTTCTCTGGAAAAGGAGACAATGCTGTTAATTGTTGAGCCCTTTCAGTGGGCCCACCCATCTTTAAATTTTTAGAAGTATATGTGAGGCTGTGTTTATGTACATCATATGCAGACCATAAGAGGGATTTAGATTCTCCAGAAGATGACACCCTCTTCTAGAGTGTCTGAAGTCAGCTACAGTGTACTTATATCTAATAAATAAATAAATAAATAAATAAATAAATAAATAAACAAACAAACATTTTTTTAAAAGTATAAGAAAGAAAGAAGACCAGGCAGGCCTCCGTTCCTTATCTCTGTCTCTCTGTCTGACTGTCTGATACACTGGAACTGGTGATGGGCCACCATATAGTTGCTGGTAGTTTATCCAAGGTTCTCTGGAAGAAGAGGCAATGCTGTTAATTGTTGAGCCATTTCTGGGGCCCCACCCATCTTTAAATTTTTAGAAGAAAATGTGAGGCTGTGTTTATGTACATCATATGCACACCATAAGAGGGATTTAGATTCTCTAGAATCTGACACCCTCTTCTGGAGTATCTGAAGACAGCTACAGTGTACTTATATCTAATAAATACATAAATAAATAAACAAATGAATAAATAAATAAATAAATAAATAAATAAATAAATAAATAAACATTTTTTAAAAAGGATAAGAAAGTAAGAAAGACCAGGCAGGCCTGCCGCCCTTATCTCTGTCTGTCTGTCTGTCTGATCCCCTGGAACTGGAGATGGGCCACCATAGTGTTGCTGGTAGTTTATCCCAGGTTCTCTGGAAGAGGAGACAATGCTGTTAATTGTTGAGCCCTTTCAGTGGCCCCACACTTCTTTAAATATTTAGAAGTATATGTGAGGCTGTGTTTACGTACATCATATTCAGATTATAAGAGGATTTAGATTCTCCAGAATCTGACACCCTCTACTGGAGTGTCTGAAGACAGCTACAGTGTACTTATATATAATAAATACATAAATAAATAAAGAAATAAATAAATAAACATTTTTTAAAAAGGATAACAAAGAAAGTAAGACCAGGCAGGCCTGCCATCCTTATCTCTGTCTGTCTGTCTGTCTGTGTGATCCCCTGGAACTGGAGATGGGCCACCATATAGTTGCTGGTAGTTGATCCAAGGTTCTCTGGAAGAGGAGACAATGCTGTTAATTGTTGAGCCCTTTCAGTGGTCCCACACTTCTTTAAATATTTAGAAGTATATGTGAGGCTGTGTTTATGTACATCATATGCAGACCATAAGAGGGATTTAGATTCTCCAGCATCTGACACCCTCTTCTGGAGTGTCTGAAGACAGCAACAGTGTACTTATATCTAATAAATAAATAAATAAATGAATAAATAAATAAATAAACATTATTTAAACCAGATAAGAAAGAAAGAAAGACCAGGCAGCCTGCCATCCTTTTCTCTGTCTGTCTGTCTGTCTGTCGTTCTGATCCCCTGGAACTGGAGATGGGCCACCATATAGGTGCTGGTAGTTGATCCCAGGTTCTCTGGAAGAGATGACAATGCTGTTAATTGTTGAGCGCTTTCAGTGGCCCCACCCGTCTTTAAATTTTCAGTACTATATGTGAGGCTGTGTTTATGTACATCATATGCAGACCATAAGAGGGATTTAGATTCTCCAGAATCTGACACCCTCTTCTGGAGTGTCTGAAGACAGCTACAGTGTTCTTATATCTAATAAATACATAAATAAATAAACATTTTTTAAAAAGGATAAGAAAGAAAGAAAGAAAGACCAGGCAGGCCTGCCATCCTTATCCTTGTCTGTCTGTCTGTCTGTCTGATCCCCTCGGAGTGGAGATGGGCCACCATATAGTTGCAGCTAGTTGATCCCAGGTTCTCTGGAAGAGGAGACAATGCTGTTAATTGCTGAGCCCTTTCAGTGGCCCCCCCACCTTTAAATTTTAAGAAGTAAATGTGAGGCTGTGTTTATGTACATCATATGCAGACCATAAGAGGGATTTAGATTCTTCAGAATCTGACACCTTCTTCTGGAGTGTCTGAAGACGGCTACAGTGTACTTATATCTAATAAACATATAAATAAATAAATAAACATTTTTTTAAAGGATATGAAAGAAAGAAAGACCAGGCAGGCCTGCCATCCTTAACTCTGTCAATCTGTCTGTCTGTCTGTCTGATCCCTTGGAACTGGAGATGGGCCACCATATAGTTGCTGTTAGTTGATCCCAGGTTCTCTGGAAGAGGAGACAATGCTGTTAATTGTTGAGCCCTTTCAGTGGCTCCACCTATCTTTAAATTTTTAGAAGTATATGTTAGGCTGTGTTTATGTACATCATATGCAGACCATAAGAGGGATTTAGATTCTGCAGAATCTGACACCCTCTTCTGGAGTGTCTGAAGACAACTACAGTGTACTTATATCTAATAAATACATAAATAAATAAATATATATATAAATAAATAAACATTATTTGAAAAGGATAAGAAAGAAAGAAAGACCAGGCAGGCCTGCCCTACTTATCTCTGTCTGTCTGTCCGTCTGTCTGATCCCCTGGAACTGGAGATGGGCCACCATATAGTTGCTGGTAGTTGATCCCAGGTTCTCTGGAAGAAGAGACAATGCTGTTAATTGTTGAGCCCTTTGAGTGGCCCCACCCATCTTGAAATTTTTAGAAGTGTATGTGAATCTGTGTTATGTCCATCATATGCAGACCATAAGAGGGATTTATATTCTCCAGAATCTGACACCCTCTTCTGGAGTGTCTGAAGACAGCTACAGTGTACTTATATCTAATAAATAAATAAATAAATAAATAAATAAATAAATAAATAAATAAATAAATAAATAAATAAACATTTTTAAAAGGGATAAGAAAGAAAGAAAAACCACCAGGCCTGCCATACTTGTCTTTCTGTCTTGCCTAGCCCCTTGCCTAGCCTAGCCTAGCCTAGCCCCTTGCCTAGCCTAGCCTAGCCTCTTGCCTAGCCTAGCCTAGCCCCTTGCCTAGCCTAGCCCTGCCTTGCCTAGCCCTGCCTATCCCTGTCTTTAACCAGGCTGGCCTCAAACTCAGAAACTGACTGCCTCTGCCTCCTGAGTGCTCTCATTAAGAGCTCGAGCCACCACTGACTGTTGGGTTTTCTAAGTCTTACATAGGTATGGTCTGTTTCTCAGCTGTGAAACCCTAATTAACACATGTAGTCTGTCCTAGGTCAGCCATAGCTACAGACTGAGGCCTTTTCTAAAACAAAACAAAAGAAAACAAAAAATAGAAATAATAAAATAAATAAATTAAGCAACCACATGATATCTTTTCTTTCTTTCAATGATACTCAGAGTTTGAAGCAGTTCACCCATGAGACCTCAGCTCCGGACATTGAGGCTCTTTCCCTAACAAGTATTATGGCTGAACCTGAGGGCTTCTACTGCTGATTTGTGTCCCCCACTTTAAAAAAATAGTTGTTTTCAAAGGCTGCAGGTTCTTAGCCCTGTTCCTTGTTACAGTTGAGTCACAGCCCTGAAAGTTCAGTGGTAGTTAAAGGCACTGAGAAGGGCTTCCTATAGACATCGAAGACCAAGTCTTTGATATTAAAAAAGTTAATCTGGATTCCCCCAACCCCTGGCATCCTTAGAATGCCTAGAAAGGAAGGCAGGGACCTGGGCAGAAGGGTGCAAGGCTACTGGTGTTTGTAAGTGGTAACAGAAAGCTTTCTCTTGTTGGTACCCTACCCCAAGTTACATTGTCACTTCTTTTTCCTAGTTGTTGTTTTGTCGGTTTGTATTCTCAACATAGACCCTTTTCCTTCCTAACCTTGGCTGTCCTGAACCTTACTGTCCTTGAAGTCAGTGATTTGCCTGTCTTGCTGGGATGAAACTGTGAGCTACCATCCAGAAGGAAGCACCCTGCTGAGGTTAGATTGGGGTCTCTTCCATTTTCCTCTATGAACATGCATATGGCAGGCCTGTTCTTTCTTTTTTACTTTTCCTTTTCTTTTTAAAGATTTATTTATTTATTATATTTAAGTATGCTGTAGCTATGTTCAGACACTCCAGAAGAGTGTGTCAGATGCTGAAGAATCTAAATCATTCTTATTGTCTGCATATGATGTATATAAACACAGCCTCACATATACTCAAAAAAAAAAAAAGAATGAAAGATGTGGCTACAGAGAGGACTCAACAATTAAGAGCATTGTCTCCTCTTCCAGAGAACCTGGGCTCAATTACCAGTATATATATATGGTGGCCCATCTCCAGTTCCAGGGGATCTAATACTCTGTTCTGGAGTCTGTGGGCACAGCATACACATGCAAAACATTCTTACACTAAAAATAAAATTGATCATTGAGAGAGAGGAGAAAGAGGGGGTGAGAGAGAGGGGAGGTAATCATAACTCCTGACGAGTTTGAAGACCTGAGCTTCATCACTCACACAAATAAATAAATGCAAAATATTTTTTATAAATAAACTCTGCCATTGCCCTTTAAAAATTCCTAGAAAACAAGTTTTATGAGCAACAGTTATATTTACTATATCTAAAGGACAGTCATGAGCATATTCTCTAAATAGAAAAAGGCCTGTTAGTCTTAGAAATGGAAAAGACAAACCAAGGAAGGTTTACAATTACATAATGAGGCAGCTCAGCCCAGCACTCAGGTTGGAAGTAAGACTCGAGAATAGGATACACCTGAAGACAGACAGCCATTGCTTTTTGTTTCAGAGGCTGAAAGGATACACCTGAAGACAGCCAATGCTGTGTGTGCTTGATGGTGATCTGGTAATTTTTTTTTTTAATTTTTAAAAACTTTAACACTTTTTATAAAACTTTTATAAAAACTTTTTATTCTCCTTGGTTTCTTTCTTTCT
>NW_028227711.1:0-48704 GCF_978045245.1 Mus caroli | reverse complement strand
AATATGAGAAACCCTGAAAAAGTCAAAAAATGAGAAAATCACACTGTACGACTTGGAATATGGTGAGAAACCCTGAAAAAGTCGAAAAATGAGAAAATCATGCAGTAGGACCTGGAATATGGTGAGAAACCCTGAAAAAGTCAAAAAATGAGAAAATCACACAGTAGGACCTGCAATATGGTGAGAAACCCTGAAAAAGTTGAAAAATGAGAAAATCACACTGTAGGACTTGGAATAAGATGAGAAACCGTGAAAAAGACAAAAAATGACAAAAATACACTGTAGGAGCTGGAATATGGTGAGAAACCCTGAAAAAGTCCAACAATAAGAAATTCACACTTGTAGGACCTGCAATATGGTGAGAAACCCATAAAAGTCAAAAAATGAGAAAATCACACTGTAGGACTTGGAGTAAGATGAGAAACCCTGAAAAAGTCAAAAAATGAGAAAATCACCATATAGGACTTGAAATATGGTGAGAAACCCTGAAAAAGTAAAAAATGAGCAAAATATGCAGTAGGACCTGGAATATGGTGAGAAACACTGAAAAAGTCTTAACATGAGAACAATCATACTGTAGGACCTGGAATATGGTCAGAAACACTGAAAATGTCTAAAAATGAGAAAATCACACATTAGGACCTGGAATATGGTGATAAACTCTGAAAAAGTCAAAAAAATGAGAAAATTACACTGTAGGACCTGGAATATTTTTTGAGAAACCCTGAAAAAGTCCGAAAAAGAGAAAATCACACTCTAGGACTTGGAATAGGATGAGAAAACCTGAAAAAGTCAAAAAATGAGAAAATCACACTGTAGTACCTAGAATATGGTGAGAAACACTGAAAAAGTCTTAACGTGAGAAAATCACACAGTAGGACCTGGAATATGGTGAGAAACCCTGAAACAGTCGAAAAATAAGAAATTCAAACTTGTAGTACCTGCAATATGGTGAGAAACCCTGAAAAATTCGAAAAATGAGAAAATCACACTGTAGGACTTGGAATAAGATGAGAAATCATGAAAAAGTCAAAAAATGAGAGAAATACACTGTAGGAGCTGGAATATGGTGAGAAACCCCGAAAAAGTCGAAAAATAAGAAAATTACACTTGTAGGACGACCAATATGGTGAGAAACCCTGAAAAAGTCGAAAAATGAGAAAATCACACACTAGGACCCAGAATATGGTGAGAAACCCTGAAAAAGTTGAAAAATGAGAATATCAAACTGTAGGACCTGGAATATGGTGAGAAACACTGAAAAAGTCAAAAAATGAGAAAATCACACTTTAGGACATGGAATATGATGAGAAACCCTGTAAAAGTAAAAAAATGAGAAAAATCACACTGTAATACATGGAGTAAGTGGAGAAACTCTGAAAGAGTCAACAAATTAGAAAAATAACACTCTAGGACATGGAATAAGATGAAAAACCCTGAAAAAGTCAAAAAAATGAGAAAATCACACTGTAGGACTTGGAATATGATGAGAAACCCTAAAAAAGTCGAAAAATGAGAAAATCACACTGTAGGACTTGGAATATGGTGAGAAACCCTGAAAAAGTCGAAAAATGAGAAAATCATGCAGTAGGACCTGGAATATGGTGAGAAACCCTGAAAAAGTCTTAAAATGAGAAAATCACACTGTAGGACCTGGAATATGGTGAGAAACCCTGAAAAAGTCAAAAAAAGAGAAAAACACACTCTAGGACTTGGAATATGATGAGAAACCCTGAGAAAGTAAAAAAATGAGAAAATCACACTGTAGGACCTGGAATATGGTGAGAAACCCTGAAAAAGTCAAAAAAAGAGAAAAACACACTCTAGGACTTGGAATATGATGAGAAACCCTGAAAAAGTAAAAAAATGAGAAAATCACACTGTAGGACCTGGAATATGGTGAGAAACCCTGAAAAAGTCAAAAAATGAGAAAATCAAACTGTAGGTCCTGGAATAAGGTGAGAAACCCTGAAAAAGTCCAAAACTGAGAAAAATCACACTGTAATACATGGAATAAGTGGAGAAACTCTGAAAGAGTCGACAAATTAGAAAAATAACACTCTAGGACATGGAATAATATGAGAAACCCTGAAAAAGTCGAAAAATGAGAAAATCATGCAGTAGGACCTGGAATATGGTGAGAAACCCTGAAAAAGTCGAAAAATGAGAAAATCACACTGTAGGACTTGGAATATGGTGAGAAACCCTGAAAAAGTCGAAAAATGAGAAAATCATGCAGTAGGACCTGGAATATGGTGAGAAACCCTGAAAAAGTCAAAAAATGAGAAAATCACACAGTAGGACCTGCAATATGGTGAGAAACCCTGAAAAAGTTGAAAAATGAGAAAATCACACTGTAGGACTTGGAATATGATGAGAAACCCTGAAAAAGTCAAAAAATGAGAAAATCACACTGTACGACTTGGAATATGGTGAGAAACGCTGAAAAAGTCGAAAAATGAGAAAATCATGCAGTAGGACCTGGAATATGGTGAGAAACCCTGAAAAAGTCGAAAAATGAGAAAATCACATTGTTCGACTTTGAATAAGATGAGAGACCGTGAAAATTTTAAAAAATGAGAAAAATACACTGTAGTAGCTGGAACATGGTGAGAAACCCTGCAAAAGTCGAAAAATAAGAAATTCACACTTTTAGGACATGCAATATGGTGAGAATCCCTGAAAAAGTCGAAAAATGAGAAAATCACACTCTAGGAATTGGAATATGATGAGAAACCCTGAAAAAGTCGAAAAATAAGAAATTCACACTTTTAGGACCTGCAATATTGTGAGAATCCCTGAAAAAGTCGAAAAATGAGAAAATCACACTCTAGGAATTGGAATATGATGAGAAACCCTGAAAAAGTCGAAAAATGATAAAATCACACAGTAGGACCTGCAATATGGTGAGAAACCCTGAAACAGTCAAAAAATAAGAAAATCAAACTTGTAGTACCTGCAATATGGTGAGAAAACCTGAAAAAAGAAAGAAAGAAAGAAAGAAAGAAAGAAAGAAAGAAAGAAAGAAAGAAAGAAAGAAAGAAAGAAAGAAACCAAGGAGAATAAAAAGTTTTTATAAAAGTTTTATAAAAAGTGTTAAAGTTTTTAAAAATTAAAAAAAAAAAATTACCAGATCACCATCAAGCACACACAGCATTGGCTGTCTTCAGGTGTATCCTTTCAGCCTCTGAAACAAAAAGCAATGGCTGTCTGTCTTCAGGTGTATCCTATTCTCGAGTCTTACTTCCAACCTGAGTGCTGGGCTGAGCTGCCTCATTATGTAATTGTAAACCTTCCTTGGTTTGTCTTTTCCATTTCTAAGACTAACAGGCCTTTTTCTATTTAGAGAATATGCTCATGACTGTCCTTTAGATATAGTAAATATAACTGTTGCTCATAAAACTTGTTTTCTAGGAATTTTTAAAGGGCAATGGCAGAGTTTATTTATAAAAAATATTTTGCATTTATTTATTTGTGTGAGTGATGAAGCTCAGGTCTTCAAACTCGTCAGGAGTTATGATTACCTCCCCTCTCTCTCACCCCCTCTTTCTCCTCTCTCTCAATGATCAATTTTATTTTTAGTGTAAGAATGTTTTGCATGTGTATGCTGTGCCCACAGACTCCAGAACAGAGTATTAGATCCCCTGGAACTGGAGATGGGCCACCATATATATATATACTGGTAATTGAGCCCAGGTTCTCTGGAAGAGGAGACAATGCTCTTAATTGTTGAGTCCTCTCTGTAGCCACATCTTTCATTCTTTTTTTTTTTTTTTGAGTATATGTGAGGCTGTGTTTATATACATCATATGCAGACAATAAGAATGATTTAGATTCTTCAGCATCTGACACACTCTTCTGGAGTGTCTGAACATAGCTACAGCATACTTAAATATAATAAATAAATAAATCTTTAAAAAGAAAAGGAAAAGTAAAAAAGAAAGAACAGGCCTGCCATATGCATGTTCATAGAGGAAAATGGAAGAGACCCCAATCTAACCTCAGCAGGGTGCTTCCTTCTGGATGGTAGCTCACAGTTTCATCCCAGCAAGACAGGCAAATCACTGACTTCAAGGACAGTAAGGTTCAGGACAGCCAAGGTTAGGAAGGAAAAGGGTCTATGTTGAGAATACAAACCGACAAAACAACAACTAGGAAAAAGAAGTGACAATGTAACTTGGGGTAGGGTACCAACAAGAGAAAGCTTTCTGTTACCACTTACAAACACCAGTAGCCTTGCACCCTTCTGCCCAGGTCCCTGCCTTCCTTTCTAGGCATTCTAAGGATGCCAGGGGTTGGGGGAATCCAGATTAACTTTTTTAATATCAAAGACTTGGTCTTCGATGTCTATAGGAAGCCCTTCTCAGTGCCTTTAACTACCACTGAACTTTCAGGGCTGTGACTCAACTGTAACAAGGAACAGGGCTAAGAACCTGCAGCCTTTGAAAACAACTATTTTTTTAAAGTGGGGGACACAAATCAGCAGTAGAAGCCCTCAGGTTCAGCCATAATACTTGTTAGGGAAAGAGCCTCAATGTCCGGAGCTGAGGTCTCATGGGTGAACTGCTTCAAACTCTGAGTATCATTGAAAGAAAGAAAAGATATCATGTGGTTGCTTAATTTATTTATTTTATTATTTCTATTTTTTGTTTTCTTTTGTTTTGTTTTAGAAAAGGCCTCAGTCTGTAGCTATGGCTGACCTAGGACAGACTACATGTGTTAATTAGGGTTTCACAGCTGAGAAACAGACCATACCTATGTAAGACTTAGAAAACCCAACAGTCAGTGGTGGCTCGAGCTCTTAATGAGAGCACTCAGGAGGCAGAGGCAGTCAGTTTCTGAGTTTGAGGCCAGCCTGGTTAAAGACAGGGATAGGCAGGGCTAGGCAAGGCAGGGCTAGGCTAGGCAAGGGGCTAGGCTAGGCTAGGCAAGAGGCTAGGCTAGGCTAGGCAAGGGGCTAGGCTAGGCTAGGCTAGGCAAGGGGCTAGGCAAGACAGAAAGACAAGTATGGCAGGCCTGGTGGTTTTTCTTTCTTTCTTATCCCTTTTAAAAATGTTTATTTATTTATTTATTTATTTATTTATTTATTTATTTATTTATTTATTTATTAGATATAAGTACACTGTAGCTGTCTTCAGACACTCCAGAAGAGGGTGTCAGATTCTGGAGAATATAAATCCCTCTTATGGTCTGCATATGATGGACATAAACACAGATTCACATACACTTCTAAAAATTTCAAGATGGGTGGGGCCACTCAAAGGGCTCAACAATTAACAGCATTGTCTCTTCTTCCAGAGAACCTGGGATCAACTACCAGCAACTATATGGTGGCCCATCTCCAGTTCCAGGGGATCAGACAGACGGACAGACAGACAGAGATAAGTAGGGCAGGCCTGCCTGGTCTTTCTTTCTTTCTTTCTTATCCTTTTCAAATAATGTTTATTTATTTATATATATATTTATTTATTTATGTATTTATTAGATATAAGTACACTGTAGTTGTCTTCAGACACTCCAGAAGAGGGTGTCAGATTCTGCAGAATCTAAATCCCTCTTATGGTCTGCATATGATGTACATAAACACAGCCTAACATATACTTCTAAAAATTTAAAGATAGGTGGAGCCACTGAAAGGGCTCAACAATTAACAGCATTGTCTCCTCTTCCAGAGAACCTGGGATCAACTAACAGCAACTATATGGTGGCCCATCTCCAGTTCCAAGGGATCAGACAGACAGACAGACAGATTGACAGAGTTAAGGATGGCAGGCCTGCCTGGTCTTTCTTTCTTTCATATCCTTTAAAAAAATGTTTATTTATTTATTTATATGTTTATTAGATATAAGTACACTGTAGCCGTCTTCAGACACTCCAGAAGAAGGTGTCAGATTCTGAAGAATCTAAATCCCTCTTATGGTCTGCATATGATGTACATAAACACAGCCTCACATTTACTTCTTAAAATTTAAAGGTGGGGGGGCCACTGAAAGGGCTCAGCAATTAACAGCATTGTCTCCTCTTCCAGAGAACCTGGGATCAACTAGCTGCAACTATATGGTGGCCCATCTCCACTCCGAGGGGATCAGACAGACAGACAGACAGACAAGGATAAGGATGGCAGGCCTGCCTGGTCTTTCTTTCTTTCTTTCTTATCCTTTTTAAAAAATGTTTATTTATTTATGTATTTATTAGATATAAGAACACTGTAGCTGTCTTCAGACACTCCAGAAGAGGGTGTCAGATTCTGGAGAATCTAAATCCCTCTTATGGTCTGCATATGATGTACATAAACACAGCCTCACATATAGTACTGAAAATTTAAAGACGGGTGGGGCCACTGAAAGCGCTCAACAATTAACAGCATTGTCATCTCTTCCAGAGAACCTGGGATCAACTACCAGCACCTATATGGTGGCCCATCTCCAGTTCCAGGGGATCAGAACGACAGACAGACAGACAGACAGAGAAAAGGATGGCAGGCTGCCTGGTCTTTCTTTCTTTCTTATCTGGTTTAAATAATGTTTATTTATTTATTTATTCATTTATTTATTTATTTATTAGATATAAGTACACTGTTGCTGTCTTCAGACACTCCAGAAGAGGGTGTCAGATGCTGGAGAATCTAAATCCCTCTTATGGTCTGCATATGATGTACATAAACACAGCCTCACATATACTTCTAAATATTTAAAGAAGTGTGGGACCACTGAAAGGGCTCAACAATTAACAGCATTGTCTCCTCTTCCAGAGAACCTTGGATCAACTACCAGCAACTATATGGTGGCCCATCTCCAGTTCCAGGGGATCACACAGACAGACAGACAGACAGAGATAAGGATGGCAGGCCTGCCTGGTCTTACTTTCTTTGTTATCCTTTTTAAAAAATGTTTATTTATTTATTTCTTTATTTATTTATGTATTTATTATATATAAGTACACTGTAGCTGTCTTCAGACACTCCAGTAGAGGGTGTCAGATTCTGGAGAATCTAAATCCTCTTATAATCTGAATATGATGTACGTAAACACAGCCTCACATATACTTCTAAATATTTAAAGAAGTGTGGGGCCACTGAAAGGGCTCAACAATTAACAGCATTGTCTCCTCTTCCAGAGAACCTGGGATAAACTACCAGCAACACTATGGTGGCCCATCTCCAGTTCCAGGGGATCAGACAGACAGACAGACAGAGATAAGGGCGGCAGGCCTGCCTGGTCTTTCTTACTTTCTTATCCTTTTTAAAAAATGTTTATTTATTTATTTATTTATTTATTTATTTATTTATTTATTTATTTATTCATTTGTTTATTTATTTATGTATTTATTAGATATAAGTACACTGTAGCTGTCTTCAGATACTCCAGAAGAGGGTGTCAGATTCTAGAGAATCTAAATCCCTCTTATGGTGTGCATATGATGTACATAAACACAGCCTCACATTTTCTTCTAAAAATTTAAAGATGGGTGGGGCCCCAGAAATGGCTCAACAATTAACAGCATTGCCTCTTCTTCCAGAGAACCTTGGATAAACTACCAGCAACTATATGGTGGCCCATCACCAGTTCCAGTGTATCAGACAGTCAGACAGAGAGACAGAGATAAGGAACGGAGGCCTGCCTGGTCTTCTTTCTTTCTTATACTTTTAAAAAAATGTTTGTTTATTTATTTATTTATTTATTTATTTATTTATTTATTTATTTATTTATTAGATATAAGTACACTGTAGCTGACTTCAGACACTCTAGAAGAGGGTGTCATCTTCTGGAGAATCTAAATCCCTCTTATGGTCTGCATATGATGTACATAAACACAGCCTCACATATACTTCTAAAAATTTAAAGATGGGTGGGCCCACTGAAAGGGCTCAACAATTAACAGCATTGTCTCCTTTTCCAGAGAACGTGGGATCAACTACCAGCAACTATATGGTGGCCCATCTCAAGTTGCAGGGGTTCAGACAGACAGACAGACAGACAGAGATAAGGATGGCAGTCCTGCCTGATTTTTCTTTCTTTCTTATCCTTTTAAAAATGTTTATTTATTTATTTATTCATTTATTCATTTATTTATTTATGTATTTATTAGATATATGTACACTGTAGCTGTCTTCAGACTCTCCAGAAGAGGGTGTCAGATTCTCGAGAATCTATATCCCTCTTATGGTCTGCATATGATGTACATAAACACAGCCTCACATATACTTCAAAAAATTTAAAGATGGGTGGGGCCACTGAAAGGGCTCAACAATTAACAGCATTGTCTCCTCTTCCAGAGGACCTGGGATCAACTACCAGCAGCTATATTGTGACCCATCTCCAGTTCCAGGGGATCTGACAGACATACATACAGACAGACAGACATGGATTGCAGGACTGCCTGATTTTTCTTTCTTTCTTATACATTTTAAAAATTTTTATTTATTTATATATGTATTTATTAGATATAAGTACACTGTAGCTGTCTTCAGACACTTCAGAAGAGGGTGTCATATTCTGGAGAATCTAAATCCCTCTTATGTTCTGCATATGATGTACATAAACACAGCCTCACATATACTTCTAAAAATTTAAAGATGTGTGGGGCCACTGAAACGGCTCAACAATTAACAGCATTGTCTCCTCTACCAGAGAACCTGGGATCAAATACCAGCAACTATATGGTGGCCCATCTCCAGTTCCAGGGGATCAGGCAGACAAAGAGACAGACAGACAAGGGTGACAGGCCTCCCTGGTTTTTCTTTCTTTCTTATCCTTTTTAAAAAATGTTTATTTATTTATTTATTTATGTATTTATTAGATATAAGTACACTGTAGCTGTCTTCAGACACTCCAGAAGAGGGTGTCAGATTCTGGAGAATATAAATCCCTCTTATGGTCTGCATATGATGGACATAAACACAGCCTCATATTTTCTTCTAAAAATTTAAAGATGGGTCGGGCCCCAGAAATGGCTCAACAATTAACAGCATTGCCTCTTCTTCCAGAGAACCTTGGATAAACTACCAGCAACTATATGGTGGCCCATTTCCAATTCCAGGGTATCAGACAGTCAGACAGAGAGACAGAGATAAGGATGGAGGCCTGCCTGGTCTTTCTTTCTTTCTTATACTTTTAAAAAAATGTTTATTTATTTATTTATTTATTTATTTATTTATTTATTTATTTATTTACTTATTTATTTATATATGTATTTATTAGATATAAGTACACTGTAGCTGTCTTCAGACACTCTAGAAGAGGGTGTCATCTTCTGGAGAATCTAAATCCCTCTTATGGTCTGCATATGATGTACATAAACACAGCCTCACATATACTTCTAAATATTTAAAGAAGTGTGGGGCCACTGAAAGGGCTCAACAATTAACACCATTGTCTCCTCTTCCAGAGAACGTGGGATCAACTACCAGCAACTATATGGTGGCCCATTTCAAGTTGCAGGGGATCAGGCAGACAAAGAGACAGACAGTCAAGGGTGGCAGGCCTCCCTGGTTTTTCTTTCTTTCTTATACTTTTTAAAAAATGTTTATTTATTTACTTATGTATTTATTAGATATAAGTACACTGTAACTGTCTTCAGACACTCCAGAACAGGGTGTCAGATTCTGGAGAATATAAATCCCTCTTATGGTCTGCATATGATGGACATAAACACAGATTCATATACACTTCTAAAAATTTAAAGATGGGTGGGGCCACTGAAATGGAACAACAATTAACAGCATTGTCTCTTCTTCCAGATAACCTGGGATCAACTACCAGCAACTATATGGTGGCCCATCTCAAGTTCCAGGGGATCAGACAGACAGACAGACAGACAGAGATAAGGATGGCAGGCCAGCCTGGTCTTACTTTCTTTCTTATCCTTTTTAAAAAATGTTTATTTATTTATTTCTTTATTTATTTATGTATTTATTATATATAAGTACACTGTAGCTGTCTTCAGACACTCCAGTAGAGGGTGTCAGATTCTGCAGAATCTAAATCCTCTTATAATCTGAATATGATGTACATAAACACAGCCTCACATATACTTCTAAATATTTAAAGAAGTGTGGGGCCACTGAAAGGGCTCAACAATTAACAGCATTGTCTCCTCTTCCAGAGAACCTTGGATCAACTACCAGCAACTATATGGTGGCCCATCTCTAGTTCCCGGGGATCAGATAGAGAGACAGACAGACAGACAGAGATATGGATGGCAGGCCTGCCTGGTCTTTCTTTCTTTCTTATCCTTTTTAAAAAATGTTTATTTATTTATGTATTTATTAGATATAAGAACACTGTAGCTGTCTTCAGACACTCCAGAAGAGGGTGTCATATTCTGGAGAATCTAAATCCCTCTTATGGTCTGCATATGATGTACATAAACACGGCCTCACATATAGTACTAAAAATTTAACGATGAGTGGGGCCACTGAAAGCGCTCAACAATTAACAGCATTGTCTCCTCTTCCAGAGAACCTGGGAGCAACTACCAGCACCTATATGGTGGCCCATCTCCAGTTCCAGGGGATCAGAACGACAGACAGACAGACAGACAGAGATAAGGATGGCAGGCCTGCCTGGTCTTTCTTTCTTTCTTATCTGGTTTAAATAATGTTTATTTATTTATTTATTTATTTATTTATTTATTTATTAGATATAAGTACACTGTAGCTGTCTTCAGACACTCCAGAAGAGGGTGTCAGATTCTGATGAATCTAAATCCCTCTTCTGGTCTGCATATGATGTACATAAACACAGCCTCACATACACTTCTAAAAATTTAAAGATGGGTAGGGCCACTGATAGGGCTCAACAATTATCAATATTGTCTCCTCTTCCAGAGAACCTGGGATCAACTACCAGCAACTATATGGTAGCCCATCTCCAGTTCCAGGGGATCAGACAGACAGACAGATAGACAGAGATAAGGATGGCAGGCCTGCCTGGTCTTACATTCTTTCTTATCCTTTTAAAAAAATGTTTATTTATTTATTTATTTATTTATTTATTTATTTATTTATTTATTTATGTATTTATTATATATAAGTACACTGTAGCTGTCTTCAGACACTCCAGTAGAGGGTGTCAGATTCTGGAGAATCTAAATCCTCTTATAATCTGAATATGATGTACATAAACACAGCCTCACATATACTTCTAAATATTTAAAGAAGTGTGGGGCCACTGAAAGGGCTCAACAATTAACAGCATTGTCTCCTCTTCCAGAGAACCTGGGATAAACTACCAGCAACACTATGGTGGCCCATCTCCAGTTCCAGGGGATCAGACAGACAGACAGACAGAGAGACAGAGATAAGGGCGGCAGGCCTGCCTGGTTTTTCTTACTTTCTTATCCTTTTTAAAAAATGTTTATTTATTTATTTTTTATTTATTTATTTATTTATTCATTTGTTTATTTATTTATGTATTTATTAGATATAAGTACACTGTAGCTGTCCGCAGACACTCCAGAAGAGGGTGTCAGATTCTAGAGAATCTAAATCCCTCTTATGGTCTGCATATGATGTACATAAACACAGCCTCACATTTTCTTCTAAAAATTTAAAGATGGGTGGGGCCCCAGAAATGGCTCAACAATTAACAGCATTGCCTCTTCTTCCAGAGAACCTTGGATAAACTACCAGCAACTATATGGTGGCCCATCACCAGTTCCAGGGTATCAGACAGTCAGACAGACAGACAGACAGAGATAAGGAACGGAGGCCTGCCTGGTCTTTCTTTCTTTCTTATACTTTTAAAAAAATGTTTATTTATTTATTTATTTATTTATTTATTTATTTATTTATTTATTTATTTATTAGATATAAGTACACTGTAGCTGACTTCAGACACTCTAGAAGAGGGTGTCATCTTCTGGAGAATCTAAATCCCTCTTATGGTCTGCATATGATGTACATAAACACAGCCTCACATATACTTCTAAAAATTTAAAGATGGGTGGGGCCCCAGAAATGGCTCAACAATTAACAGCATTGCCTCTTCTTCCAGAGAACCTTGGATAAACTACCAGCAACTATATGGTGGCCCATCACCAGTTCCAGTGTATCAGACAGTCAGACAGAGAGACAGAGATAAGGAACGGAGGCCTGCCTGGTCTTCTTTCTTTCTTATACTTTTAAAAAAATGTTTGTTTATTTATTTATTTATTTATTTATTTATTTATTTATTAGATATAAGTACACTGTAGCTGACTTCAGACACTCTAGAAGAGGGTGTCATCTTCTGGAGAATCTAAATCCCTCTTATGGTCTGCATATGATGTACATAAACACAGCCTCACATATACTTCTAAAAATTTAAAGATGGGTGGGCCCACTGAAAGGGCTCAACAATTAACAGCATTGTCTCCTTTTCCAGAGAACGTGGGATCAACTACCAGCAACTATATGGTGGCCCATCTCAAGTTGCAGGGGTTCAGACAGACAGACAGACAGACAGAGATAAGGATGGCAGTCCTGCCTGATTTTTCTTTCTTTCTTATCCTTTTAAAAATGTTTATTTATTTATTTATTCATTTATTCATTTATTTATTTATGTATTTATTAGATATATGTACACTGTAGCTGTCTTCAGACTCTCCAGAAGAGGGTGTCAGATTCTCGAGAATCTATATCCCTCTTATGGTCTGCATATGATGTACATAAACACAGCCTCACATATACTTCAAAAAATTTAAAGATGGGTGGGGCCACTGAAAGGGCTCAACAATTAACAGCATTGTCTCCTCTTCCAGAGGACCTGGGATCAACTACCAGCAGCTATATTGTGACCCATCTCCAGTTCCAGGGGATCTGACAGACATACATACAGACAGACAGACATGGATTGCAGGACTGCCTGATTTTTCTTTCTTTCTTATACATTTTAAAAATTTTTATTTATTTATATATGTATTTATTAGATATAAGTACACTGTAGCTGTCTTCAGACACTTCAGAAGAGGGTGTCATATTCTGGAGAATCTAAATCCCTCTTATGTTCTGCATATGATGTACATAAACACAGCCTCACATATACTTCTAAAAATTTAAAGATGTGTGGGGCCACTGAAACGGCTCAACAATTAACAGCATTGTCTCCTCTACCAGAGAACCTGGGATCAAATACCAGCAACTATATGGTGGCCCATCTCCAGTTCCAGGGGATCAGGCAGACAAAGAGACAGACAGACAAGGGTGACAGGCCTCCCTGGTTTTTCTTTCTTTCTTATCCTTTTTAAAAAATGTTTATTTATTTATTTATTTATGTATTTATTAGATATAAGTACACTGTAGCTGTCTTCAGACACTCCAGAAGAGGGTGTCAGATTCTGGAGAATATAAATCCCTCTTATGGTCTGCATATGATGGACATAAACACAGCCTCATATTTTCTTCTAAAAATTTAAAGATGGGTCGGGCCCCTGAAATGGCTCAACAATTAACAGCATTGCCTCTTCTTCCAGAGAACCTTGGATAAACTACCAGCAACTATATGGTGGCCCATTTCCAATTCCAGGGTATCAGACAGTCAGACAGAGAGACAGAGATAAGGATGGAGGCCTGCCTGGTCTTTCTTTCTTTCTTATACTTTTAAAAAAATGTTTATTTATTTATTTATTTATTTATTTATTTATTTATTTATTTACTTATTTATTTATATATGTATTTATTAGATATAAGTACACTGTAGCTGTCTTCAGACACTCTAGAAGAGGGTGTCATCTTCTGGAGAATCTAAATCCCTCTTATGGTCTGCATATGATGTACATAAACACAGCCTCACATATACTTCTAAATATTTAAAGAAGTGTGGGGCCACTGAAAGGGCTCAACAATTAACACCATTGTCTCCTCTTCCAGAGAACGTGGGATCAACTACCAGCAACTATATGGTGGCCCATTTCAAGTTGCAGGGGATCAGGCAGACAAAGAGACAGACAGTCAAGGGTGGCAGGCCTCCCTGGTTTTTCTTTCTTTCTTATACTTTTTAAAAAATGTTTATTTATTTACTTATGTATTTATTAGATATAAGTACACTGTAACTGTCTTCAGACACTCCAGAACAGGGTGTCAGATTCTGGAGAATATAAATCCCTCTTATGGTCTGCATATGATGGACATAAACACAGATTCATATACACTTCTAAAAATTTAAAGATGGGTGGGGCCACTGAAATGGAACAACAATTAACAGCATTGTCTCTTCTTCCAGATAACCTGGGATCAACTACCAGCAACTATATGGTGGCCCATCTCAAGTTCCAGGGGATCAGACAGACAGACAGACAGACAGAGATAAGGATGGCAGGCCAGCCTGGTCTTACTTTCTTTCTTATCCTTTTTAAAAAATGTTTATTTATTTATTTCTTTATTTATTTATGTATTTATTATATATAAGTACACTGTAGCTGTCTTCAGACACTCCAGTAGAGGGTGTCAGATTCTGCAGAATCTAAATCCTCTTATAATCTGAATATGATGTACATAAACACAGCCTCACATATACTTCTAAATATTTAAAGAAGTGTGGGGCCACTGAAAGGGCTCAACAATTAACAGCATTGTCTCCTCTTCCAGAGAACCTTGGATCAACTACCAGCAACTATATGGTGGCCCATCTCTAGTTCCCGGGGATCAGATAGAGAGACAGACAGACAGACAGAGATATGGATGGCAGGCCTGCCTGGTCTTTCTTTCTTTCTTATCCTTTTTAAAAAATGTTTATTTATTTATGTATTTATTAGATATAAGAACACTGTAGCTGTCTTCAGACACTCCAGAAGAGGGTGTCATATTCTGGAGAATCTAAATCCCTCTTATGGTCTGCATATGATGTACATAAACACGGCCTCACATATAGTACTAAAAATTTAACGATGAGTGGGGCCACTGAAAGCGCTCAACAATTAACAGCATTGTCTCCTCTTCCAGAGAACCTGGGAGCAACTACCAGCACCTATATGGTGGCCCATCTCCAGTTCCAGGGGATCAGAACGACAGACAGACAGACAGACAGAGATAAGGATGGCAGGCCTGCCTGGTCTTTCTTTCTTTCTTATCTGGTTTAAATAATGTTTATTTATTTATTTATTTATTTATTTATTTATTTATTTATTAGATATAAGTACACTGTAGCTGTCTTCAGACACTCCAGAAGAGGGTGTCAGATTCTGATGAATCTAAATCCCTCTTCTGGTCTGCATATGATGTACATAAACACAGCCTCACATACACTTCTAAAAATTTAAAGATGGGTAGGGCCACTGATAGGGCTCAACAATTATCAATATTGTCTCCTCTTCCAGAGAACCTGGGATCAACTACCAGCAACTATATGGTAGCCCATCTCCAGTTCCAGGGGATCAGACAGACAGACAGATAGACAGAGATAAGGATGGCAGGCCTGCCTGGTCTTACATTCTTTCTTATCCTTTTAAAAAAATGTTTATTTATTTATTTATTTATTTATTTATTTATTTATTTATGTATTTATTATATATAAGTACACTGTAGCTGTCTTCAGACACTCCAGTAGAGGGTGTCAGATTCTGGAGAATCTAAATCCTCTTATAATCTGAATATGATGTACATAAACACAGCCTCACATATACTTCTAAATATTTAAAGAAGTGTGGGGCCACTGAAAGGGCTCAACAATTAACAGCATTGTCTCCTCTTCCAGAGAACCTGGGATAAACTACCAGCAACACTATGGTGGCCCATCTCCAGTTCCAGGGGATCAGACAGACAGACAGACAGAGAGACAGAGATAAGGGCGGCAGGCCTGCCTGGTTTTTCTTACTTTCTTATCCTTTTTAAAAAATGTTTATTTATTTATTATTTATTTATTTATTTATTTATTCATTTGTTTATTTATTTATGTATTTATTAGATATAAGTACACTGTAGCTGTCCGCAGACACTCCAGAAGAGGGTGTCAGATTCTAGAGAATCTAAATCCCTCTTATGGTCTGCATATGATGTACATAAACACAGCCTCACATTTTCTTCTAAAAATTTAAAGATGGGTGGGGCCCCAGAAATGGCTCAACAATTAACAGCATTGCCTCTTCTTCCAGAGAACCTTGGATAAACTACCAGCAACTATATGGTGGCCCATCACCAGTTCCAGGGTATCAGACAGTCAGACAGACAGACAGACAGAGATAAGGAACGGAGGCCTGCCTGGTCTTTCTTTCTTTCTTATACTTTTAAAAAAATGTTTATTTATTTATTTATTTATTTATTTATTTATTTATTTATTTATTTATTAGATATAAGTACACTGTAGCTGACTTCAGACACTCTAGAAGAGGGTGTCATCTTCTGGAGAATCTAAATCCCTCTTATGGTCTGCATATGATGTACATAAACACAGCCTCACATATACTTCTAAAAATTTAAAGATGGGTGGGGCCCCAGAAATGGCTCAACAATTAACAGCATTGCCTCTTCTTCCAGAGAACCTTGGATAAACTACCAGCAACTATATGGTGGCCCATCACCAGTTCCAGTGTATCAGACAGTCAGACAGAGAGACAGAGATAAGGAACGGAGGCCTGCCTGGTCTTCTTTCTTTCTTATACTTTTAAAAAAATGTTTGTTTATTTATTTATTTATTTATTTATTTATTTATTTATTTATTTATTTATTAGATATAAGTACACTGTAGCTGACTTCAGACACTCTAGAAGAGGGTGTCATCTTCTGGAGAATCTAAATCCCTCTTATGGTCTGCATATGATGTACATAAACACAGCCTCACATATACTTCTAAAAATTTAAAGATGGGTGGGCCCACTGAAAGGGCTCAACAATTAACAGCATTGTCTCCTTTTCCAGAGAACGTGGGATCAACTACCAGCAACTATATGGTGGCCCATCTCAAGTTGCAGGGGTTCAGACAGACAGACAGACAGACAGAGATAAGGATGGCAGTCCTGCCTGATTTTTCTTTCTTTCTTATCCTTTTAAAAATGTTTATTTATTTATTTATTCATTTATTCATTTATTTATTTATGTATTTATTAGATATATGTACACTGTAGCTGTCTTCAGACTCTCCAGAAGAGGGTGTCAGATTCTCGAGAATCTATATCCCTCTTATGGTCTGCATATGATGTACATAAACACAGCCTCACATATACTTAAAAAATTTAAAGATGGGTGGGGCCACTGAAAGGGCTCAACAATTAACAGCATTGTCTCCTCTTCCAGAGGACCTGGGATCAACTACCAGCAGCTATATTGTGACCCATCTCCAGTTCCAGGGGATCTGACAGACATACATACAGACAGACAGACATGGATTGCAGGACTGCCTGATTTTTCTTTCTTTCTTATACATTTTAAAAATTTTTATTTATTTATATATGTATTTATTAGATATAAGTACACTGTAGCTATCTTCAGACACTTCAGAAGAGGGTGTCATATTCTGGAGAATCTAAATCCCTCTTATGTTCTGCATATGATGTACATAAACACAGCCTCACATATACTTCTAAAAATTTAAAGATGTGTGGGGCCACTGAAACGGCTCAACAATTAACAGCATTGTCTCCTCTACCAGAGAACCTGGGATCAAATACCAGCAACTATATGGTGGCCCATCTCCAGTTCCAGGGGATCAGGCAGACAAAGAGACAGACAGACAAGGGTGACAGGCCTCCCTGTTTTTTCTTTCTTTCTTATCCTTTTTAAAAAATGTTTATTTATTTATTTATTTATGTATTTATTAGTTATAAGTACACTGTAGCTGTCTTCAGACACTCCAGAAGAGGGTGTCAGATTCTGGAGAATATAAATCCCTCTTATGGTCTGCATATGATGGACATAAACACAGCCTCATATTTTCTTCTAAAAATTTAAAGATGGGTCGGGCCCCAGAAATGGCTCAACAATTAACAGCATTGCCTCTTCTTCCAGAGAACCTTGGATAAACTACCAGCAACTATATGGTGGCCCATTTCCAATTCCAGGGTATCAGACAGTCAGAAAGAGAGACAGAGATAAGGATGGAGGCCTGCCTGGTCTTTCTTTCTTTCTTATACTTTTAAAAAAATGTTTATTTATTTATTTATTTATTTATTTATTTATTTATTTATTTACTTATTTATTTATATATGTATTTATTAGATATAAGTACACTGTAGCTGTCTTCAGACACTCTAGAAGACGGTGTCATCTTCTGGAGAATCTAAATCCCTCTTATGGTCTGCATATGATGTACATAAACACAGCCTCACATATACTTCTAAATATTTAAAGAAGTGTGGGGCCACTGAAAGGGCTCAACAATTAACACCATTGTCTCCTCTTCCAGAGAACGTGGGATCAACTACCAGCAACTATATGGTGGCCCATTTCAAGTTGCAGGGGATCAGGCAGACAAAGAGACAGACAGTCAAGGGTGGCAGGCCTCCCTGGTTTTTCTTTCTTTCTTATACTTTTTAAAAAATGTTTATTTATTTACTTATGTATTTATTAGATATAAGTACACTGTAACTGTCTTCAGACACTCCAGAACAGGGTGTCAGATTCTGGAGAATATAAATCCCTCTTATGGTCTGCATATGATGGACATAAACACAGATTCATATACACTTCTAAAAATTTAAAGATGGGTGGGGCCACTGAAATGGAACAACAATTAACAGCATTGTCTCTTCTTCCAGATAACCTGGGATCAACTACCAGCAACTATATGGTGGCCCATCTCAAGTTCCAGGGGATCAGACAGACAGACAGACAGACAGAGATAAGGATGGCAGGCCAGCCTGGTCTTACTTTCTTTCTTATCCTTTTTAAAAAATGTTTATTTATTTATTTCTTTATTTATTTATGTATTTATTATATATAAGTACACTGTAGCTGTCTTCAGACACTCCAGTAGAGGGTGTCAGATTCTGCAGAATCTAAATCCTCTTATAATCTGAATATGATGTACATAAACACAGCCTCACATATACTTCTAAATATTTAAAGAAGTGTGGGGCCACTGAAAGGGCTCAACAATTAACAGCATTGTCTCCTCTTCCAGAGAACCTTGGATCAACTACCAGCAACTATATGGTGGCCCATCTCTAGTTCCCGGGGATCAGATAGAGAGACAGACAGACAGACAGAGATATGGATGGCAGGCCTGCCTGGTCTTTCTTTCTTTCTTATCCTTTTTAAAAAATGTTTATTTATTTATGTATTTATTAGATATAAGAACACTGTAGCTGTCTTCAGACACTCCAGAAGAGGGTGTCATATTCTGGAGAATCTAAATCCCTCTTATGGTCTGCATATGATGTACATAAACACGGCCTCACATATAGTACTAAAAATTTAACGATGAGTGGGGCCACTGAAAGCGCTCAACAATTAACAGCATTGTCTCCTCTTCCAGAGAACCTGGGAGCAACTACCAGCACCTATATGGTGGCCCATCTCCAGTTCCAGGGGATCAGAACGACAGACAGACAGACAGACAGAGATAAGGATGGCAGGCCTGCCTGGTCTTTCTTTCTTTCTTATCTGGTTTAAATAATGTTTATTTATTTATTTATTTATTTATTTATTTATTTATTTATTAGATATAAGTACACTGTAGCTGTCTTCAGACACTCCAGAAGAGGGTGTCAGATTCTGATGAATCTAAATCCCTCTTCTGGTCTGCATATGATGTACATAAACACAGCCTCACATACACTTCTAAAAATTTAAAGATGGGTAGGGCCACTGATAGGGCTCAACAATTATCAATATTGTCTCCTCTTCCAGAGAACCTGGGATCAACTACCAGCAACTATATGGTAGCCCATCTCCAGTTCCAGGGGATCAGACAGACAGACAGATAGACAGAGATAAGGATGGCAGGCCTGCCTGGTCTTACATTCTTTCTTATCCTTTTAAAAAAATGTTTATTTATTTATTTATTTATTTATTTATTTATTTATTTATTTATTTATTTATGTATTTATTATATATAAGTACACTGTAGCTGTCTTCAGACACTCCAGTAGAGGGTGTCAGATTCTGGAGAATCTAAATCCTCTTATAATCTGAATATGATGTACATAAACACAGCCTCACATATACTTCTAAATATTTAAAGAAGTGTGGGGCCACTGAAAGGGCTCAACAATTAACAGCATTGTCTCCTCTTCCAGAGAACCTGGGATAAACTACCAGCAACACTATGGTGGCCCATCTCCAGTTCCAGGGGATCAGACAGACAGACAGACAGAGAGACAGAGATAAGGGCGGCAGGCCTGCCTGGTTTTTCTTACTTTCTTATCCTTTTTAAAAAATGTTTATTTATTTATTTTTTATTTATTTATTTATTTATTCATTTGTTTATTTATTTATGTATTTATTAGATATAAGTACACTGTAGCTGTCCGCAGACACTCCAGAAGAGGGTGTCAGATTCTAGAGAATCTAAATCCCTCTTATGGTCTGCATATGATGTACATAAACACAGCCTCACATTTTCTTCTAAAAATTTAAAGATGGGTGGGGCCCCAGAAATGGCTCAACAATTAACAGCATTGCCTCTTCTTCCAGAGAACCTTGGATAAACTACCAGCAACTATATGGTGGCCCATCACCAGTTCCAGGGTATCAGACAGTCAGACAGACAGACAGACAGAGATAAGGAACGGAGGCCTGCCTGGTCTTTCTTTCTTTCTTATACTTTTAAAAAAATGTTTATTTATTTATTTATTTATTTATTTATTTATTTATTTATTTATTTATTAGATATAAGTACACTGTAGCTGACTTCAGACACTCTAGAAGAGGGTGTCATCTTCTGGAGAATCTAAATCCCTCTTATGGTCTGCATATGATGTACATAAACACAGCCTCACATATACTTCTAAAAATTTAAAGATGGGTGGGCCCACTGAAAGGGCTCAACAATTAACAGCATTGTCTCCTCTTCCAGAGAACGTGGGATCAACTACCAGCAACTATATGGTGGCCCATCTCAAGTTGCAGGGGATCAGACTGACAGACAGACAGACAGAGATAAGGTTGGCAGTCCTGCCTGATTTTTCTTTCTTTCTTATCCTTTTTAAAAATGTTTATTTATTTATTTATTCATTTATTCATTTATTTATTTATGTATTTATTAGATATATGTACACTGTAGCTGTCACACTCTCCAGAAGAGGGTGTCAGATTCTGGAGAATCTATATCCCTCTTATGGTCTGCATATGATGTACATAAACACAGCCTCACATATACTTCTAAAAATTTAAAGATGGGTGGGGCCACTGAAAGGTCTCAACAATTAACAGCATTGTCTCCTCTTCCAGAGGACCTGGGATCAACTACCAGCAACTATATTGTGGCCCATCTCCAGTTCCAGGGGATCTGACAGACATACATACATACAGACAGACAAGGATTGCAGGACTGCCTGGTTTTTCTTTCTTTCTTATACATTTTAAAAATTTTTATTTATTTATATATGTATTTATTAGATATAAGTACACTGTAGCTGTCTTCAGACACTTCAGAAGAGGGTGTCTTATTCTGGAGAATCTAAATCCCTCTTATGGTCTGCATATGATGTACATAAACACAGCCTCACATATACTTCTAAAAATTTAAAGATGTGTGGGGCCACTGAAACGGCTCAACAATTAACAACATTGTCTCCTCTACCAGAGAACCTGGGATCAAATACCAGCAACTATATGGTGGCCCATCTCCAGTTCCAGGGGATCAGGCACACAAAGAGACAGACAGACAAGGGTGGCAGGCCTCCCTGGTTTTTCTTTCTTTCTTATCCTTTTTAAAAAATGTTTATTTATTTATTTATTTATGTATTTATTAGATATAAGTACACTGTAGCTGTCTTCAGACACTCCAGAAGAGGGTGTCAGATTCTGGAGAATATAAATCCCTCTTATGGTCTGCATATGATGGACATAAACACAGCCTCATATTTTCTTCTAAAAATTTAAACATGGGTGGGGCCCCAGAAATGGCTCAACAATTAACAGCATTGCCTCTTCTTCCAGAGAACCTTGGATAAACTACCAGCAACTATATGGTGGCCCATCTCCAGTTCCAGGGTATCATACAGTCAGACAGAGAGACAGAGATAAGAATGGAGACCAGCCTGGTCTTTCTTTCTTTCTTATACTTTTAAAAAAATGTTTATTTATTTATTTATTTATTTATTTACTTATTTATTTATATATGTATTTATTAGATATAAGTACACTGTAGCTGTCTTCAGACACTCTAGAAGAGGGTGTCATCTTCTGGAGAATCTTAATCCCTCTTATGGTCTGCATATGATGTACATAAACACAGCCTCACATATACTTCTAAATATTTAAAGATGGGTGGGCCCATTGAAAGGGCTCAACAATTAACACCATTGTCTCCTCTTCCAGAGAACGTGGGATCAACTACCAGCAACTATATGGTGGCCCATTTCAAGTTGCAGGGGATCAGGCAGACAAAGAGACAGACAGACAAGGGTGGGAGGCCTCCCTGGTTTTTCTTTCTTTCTTATCCTTTTTAAAAAATGTTTATTTATTTACTTATGTATTTATTAGATATAAGTACACTCTAGCTGTCTTCAGACACTCCAGAACAGGGTGTCAGATTCTGGAGAATATAAATCCCTCTTATGGTCTGCATATGATGGACATAAACACAGATTCACATACACTTCTAAAAATTTAAAGATGGGTGGGGCCACTGAAAGGGCTCAACAATTAACAGCATTGTCTCCTCTAACAGAGAACCTGGGATCAAATACCAGCAACTATATGGTGGCCCATCTCAAGTTCCAGGGGATCAGACAGACAGACAGACAGACAGAGATAAGGAGGTCAGGCCTGCCTGGTCTTTCTTTCTTTCTTATTCTTTTAAAATAATGTTTATTTATTTATTTATATATTTATTTATTTATTTATTTATTTATTAGATATAAGTACACTGTAGTTGTCTTCAGACACTCCAGAAGAGGGTGTCAGATTCTGGAGAATCTAAATCCCTCTTATGGTCTGCATATGATGTACATAAACACAGCCTAACATATACTTCTAAAAATTTAAAGATAGGTGGAGCCACTGAAAGGGCTCAACAATTAACAGCATTGTCTCCTCTTCCAGAGAACCTGGGATCAACTAACAGCAACTATATGGTGGCCCATCTCCAGTTCCAAGGGATCAGACAGACTGACAGACAGACAGACTGATAGAGATAAGGATGGCAGGCCTGCCTTATCTTTCTTTCTTTCTTATCCTTTTTAAAAAATGTTTATTTATTTATTTATATGTTTATTAGATATAAGTACACTGTAGCCGTCTTCAGACACTCTAGAAGAAGGTGTCAGATTCTGGAGAATCTAAATCCCTCTTATGGTCTGCATATGATGTACATAAACACAGCCTCACATTTACTTCTTAAAATTTAACAGTGGGGGGAACATTGAAAGGGCTCAGCAATTAACAGCATTGTCTCCTCTACCAAAGAACCTGGGATCAACTACCAGCACCTATATGGTGGCCCATCACCAGTTGCAGGGGATCAGAACGACAGACAGACAGACAGACGGACAGACAGAGATAAGGATGGCAGGCCTGCCTGGTCTTTCTTTCTTTCTTTTCCGGTTTAAATAATGTTTGTTTATTTATTTATTTATTTATTTATTTATTTATTTATTTATTATATATAAGTACACTGTAGCTGTCTTCAGAAACTCCAGTAGAGGGTGTCAGATTCTGGAGAATCTAAATCCTCTTATAATCTGAATATGATGTACATAAAAAGGCCTCACATATACTTCTAAATATTTAAAGAAGTGTGGGGCCACTGAAAGGGCTCAACAATTAACAGCATTGTCTCCTCTTCCAGAGAACCTTGGATCAACTACCAGCAACTATATGGTGGCCGATCTCCAGTTCCCGGGGATCAGATCGACAGACAGACAGACAGACAGAGATATGGATGGCAGGCCTGCCTGGTCTTTCTTTCTTTCTTATCCTTTTTAAAAAATGTTTATTTATTTATTCATTTATCTATTTATTTATTAGATATAAGTACACTGTAGCTGTCTTCAGACACTCCAGAAGAGGGTGTCAGATTCTGGAGAATCTAAATCCCTCTTATGGTCTGCATATGATGTACATAAAATGGCCTCACATATACTTCTAAATATTTAAAGACGGGTGGCGCCACTGAAAGGGCTCAAAAATTAACAGCATTGTCTCCTCTTCCAGAGAACCTGGGATCAACTACCAGCAACTATTCGTGACCCATCTCCAGTTCCCAGGTATCAGATTGACAGACAGACAGACAGACAGAGATATGGATGGCAGGCCTGCCTGGTCTTTCTTTCTGTCTTTTCCTTTTTTAAAAAAATATTTATTTATTTATTTAATTAATTTATTTATTTATTTTTATGTATTTATTATATATAAGTACACTGTAGCTGTTCAGACACTCCAGAAGAGGGTGTCAGATTCTGGAGAATCTAAATCCCTCTTATGGTCTGCATATGATGTAAGTAAACACAGCCTCACATATATTTCAAAAATTTAAAGAAGGGTGGGGCCACTCTAAAAGCTGAACAATTAACAGCATTGTCTCCTCTTCCAGAGTACCTGGGATCAACTACCAGCAACTATTTGGTGGCCCATCTCCAGTTCCAGGGTATCAAACAGACAGACAGACAGACAGACAGAGATAAGGGTGGCAGGCCTGCCTGGTCTTTCTTACTTTCTTATCCTTTTTAAAAAATGTTTATTTATTTATTTATTTATTTATTCATTTATTTATTTATGTATTTATTAGATATAAGTACACTGTAGCTGTCTTCAGACACTCCAGAAGAGGGTGTCAGATTCTAGAGAATCTAAATCCCTCTTATGGTCTGCATATGATGTACATAAACACAGCCTCACATTTTCTTCTAAAAATTTAAAGATGGGTGGGGCCCCAGAAATGGCTCGACAATTAACAGCATTGCCTCCTCTTCCAGAGAACCTTGGATAAACTAAAAGCAACTATATGGTGGCCCATCTCCAGTTCCAGGGTATCAGACAGTCAGACAGAGAGACAGAGATAAGGATGGAGGCCTGCCTGGTCTTTATTTCTTTCTTATACTTTTAAAAAAATGTTTATTTATTTATTTATTTATTTATTTATTTATTTATTTATTTATTTATGTATTTATTAGATATATGTACACTGTAGCTGACTTCAGACACTCTAGAAGAGGGTGTCATCTTCTGGAGAATCTAAATCCCTCTTATGGTCTGCATATGATGTACATAAACACAGCCTCACATATACTTCTAAAATTTAAAGATGGGTGGGTCCACTGAAAGGGCTCAACAATTAACAGCATTGTCTCCTCTTCCAGAGGACCTGGGATCAACTACCAGCAACTATATTGTGGCCCATCTCCAGTTCCAGGGGATCTGAAAGACATACATACAGACAGACAGACAAGGATTGCAGGACTGCCTGGTTTTTCTTTCTTTCTTATACATTTTAAAAATTTTTATTTATTTATATATGTATTTATTAGATATAAGTACACTGTAGCTGTCTTCAGACACTTCAGAAGAGGGTGTCATATTCTGGAGAATCTAAATCCCTCTTATGGTCTGCATATGATGTACATAAACACAGCCTCACATATACTTCTAAAAATTTAAAGATGTGTGGGGCCACAGAAACGGCTCAACAATTAACAGCATTGTCTCCTCTTCCAGAGAACCTGGGATCAAATACCAGCAACTATATGGTGGCCCATCTCCAGTTCCAGGGGATCAGGCAGAAAAAGAGACAGACAGACAAGGGTGGCAAGCCTCCCTGGTTTTTCTTTCTTTCTTATCCTTTTTAAAAAATGTTTATTTATTTACTTATGTATTTATTAGATATAAGTACACTGTAGCTGTCTTTAGACACTCCAGAACAGGGTGTCAGATTCTGGAGAATATAAATCCCTCTTATGGTCTGCATATGATGGACATAAACACAGATTCACATACACTTCTAAAAATTTAAAGATGGGTGGGGCCACTGAAAGGGCTCAACAATTAACAGCATTGTCTCTTCTTCCAGATAACCTGGGATCAACTACCAGCAACTATATGGTGGCCCATCTCCAGTTCCAGGGGATCAGACAGACAGACAGACAGACAGACAGAGATAGGGATGTCAGGCCTGCCTGGTCTTTCTTTCTTTCTTATTCTTTTAAAATAATGTTTATTTACTTATTTATTTATTTATTTATTTATTTATTTATTTATTTATTTATTTATTTATTAGATATAAGTACACTGTAGTTGTCTTCAGACACTCCAGAAGAGGGTGTCAGATTCTGCAGAATCTAAATCCCTCTTATGGTCTGCATATTATGTACATAAACACAGCCTAACATATACTTCTAAAAATTTAAAGATGGGTGGGGCCACTGAAAGGGCTCAACAATTAACAGCATTGTCTCCTCTTCCAGAGAACCTGGGATCAACTAACAGCAACTATATGGTGGCCCATCTCCAGTTCCAAGGGATCAGACAGACTGACAGACAGACAGACTGACAGAGATAAGGATGGCAGGTCTGCCTGGTCTTTCTTTCTTTCTTATCCTTTTTAAAAAATGTTTATTTATTTATTTATATGTTTATTAGATATAAGTACACTGTAGCCGTCTTCAGACACTCCAGAAGAAGGTGTCAGATTCTGGAGAATCTAAATCCCTCTTACGGTCTGCATATGATGTACATAAACACAGCCTCACATTTACTTCTTAAAATTTAAAGGTGGGGGGACCATTTAAAGGGCTCAGCAATTAACAGGATTGTCTCCTCTACCAGAGAACCTGGGATCAACTACCAGCACCTATATGGTGGCCCATCTCCAGTTGCAGCGGATCAGAACGACAGACAGACAGACAGACAGACAGAGATAAGGATGGCAGGCCTGCCTGGTCTTTCTTTCTTTCTTATCCGGTTTAAATAATGTTTATTTATTTATTTATTTATTTATTTATTTATTTATTTATGTATTTATTTATTTATGTATTTATTAGATATAAGTACACTGTAGCTGTCTTCAGACACTCCAGAAGAGAGTTTCAGATACTGATGAACCTAAATCCCTCTTCTGGTCTGCATATGATGTACATAAACACAGCCTCACATACACTTCTAAAAATTTAAAGATGGGTAGGGCCACAAATAAGGGTCAACAATTAACAGCATTGTCTCCTCTTCCAGAGAACCTGGTATCAACTACCAGCAACTATATGGTAGCCCATCTCAAGTTCAAGGGGATCAGACAGACAGACAGACAGACAGACAGAGATAAGGATGGCAGGCCTGCCTGGTCTTACTTTCTTTCTTATCCTTTTTAAAAAATGTTTATTTATTTATTTATTTATTTATTTATTTATTTATTTATTTATTTATTATAAGTACACTGTAGCTGTCTTCAGACACTCCAGTAGAGGGTGTCAGATTCTGGAGAATCTAAATCCTCTTATAATCTGAATATGATGTACATAAAATGGCCTCACATATACTTCTAAATATTTAAAGAAGTGTGGGGCCACTGAAAGGGATCAACAATTAACAGCATTGTCTCCTCTTCCAGAGAACCTTGGATCAACTACCAGCAACTATATGGTGGCCGATCTCCAGTTGCCGGGGATCAGAACGACAGACAGACGGACAGACAGAGATATGGATGGCAGGCCTGCCTTTTCTTTTTTTTCTTTATTATCCTTCTTAAAAAATGTTTATTTATTTATTTATTTATTTATCTATTTATTTATTAGATATAAGTACACTGTAGCTGTCTTCAGACACTCCAGAAGAGGGTGTCAGATTCTGGAGAATCTAAATCCCTCTTATGGTCTGCATATGATGTACATAAACACAGCCTCACATATACTTCTAAATATTTAAAGATGGGTGGCGCCACTGAAAGGGCTCAACAATTAACAGCATTGTCTCCTCTTCCAGAGAACCTGGGATCAACTACCAGCAACTATTCGTGGCCCATCTCCAGTTCCCAGGTATCAGATTGACAGACAGACAGACAGACAGACAGAGATAAGGGTGGCAGGCCTGCCTGGTCTTTCTTAATTTCTTATCATTTTTAAAAAATGTTTGATTATTTATTTATTTATTTATTTATTTATTCATTTATTTATTTATGTATTTATTAGATATAAGTACACTGTAGCTGTCTTCAGACACTCCAGAAGAGGGTGTCAGATTCTAGAGAATCTAAATCCCTCTTATGGTCTGCATATGATGTACATAAACACAGCCTCACATTTTCTTCTAAAAATTTAAAGATGTGTGGGGCCCCAGAAATGGCTCAACAATTAACAGCATTGCCTCCTCTTCCAGAGAACCTTGGATAAACTACCAGCAACTATATGGTGGCCCATCTCCACTTCCAGGGTATCAGACAGTCAGACAGAGAGACAGAGGTAAGGATGGAGGCCTGCCTGGTCTTTCTTTCTTTCTTATACTTTTAAAAAAATGTTTATTTATTTATTTATTTATTTATTTATTTATTTATTTATGTATTTATTAGATATAAGTACACTGTAGCTGACTTCAGACACTCTAGAAGAGGGTGTCATCTTCTGGAGAATCTAAATCCCTCTTATGGTCTGCATATGATGTACATAAACAGAGCCTCACATATACTTCTAAAAATTTAAAGATGGGTGGGCCCACTGAAAGGGATCAACAATTAACACCATTGTCTCCTCTTCCAGAGAACGTGGGATCAACTACCAGCAACTCTATGGTGGCCCATCTCAAGTTGCAGGGGATCAGAAAGACAGACAGACAGAGAGCGATAAGGATGGCAGGCCTGCCTGATTTTTCTTTCTTTCTTATCATTTTTAAAAATGTTTATTTATTTATTTATTCATTTATTTATTTATTTATTTATTTATTTATTTATTAGATATAAGTACACTGTAGCTGTCTTCAGACTCTCCAGAAGAAGGTTTCAGATTCTGGAGGATCTATATCCCTCTTATGGTCTGCATATGATGTACATAAACACAGCCTCACATATACTTCTAAAAATTTAAAGATGGGTGGGGCCACTGAAAGGGCTCAACAATTAACAGCATTGTCTCCTCTTCCAGAGGACCTGGGATCAACTACCAGCAACTATATTGTGGCCCATCTCCAGTTCCAGGGGATC
Source organism: Mus caroli (assembly GCF_978045245.1). Classification (NCBI taxonomy): domain Eukaryota; kingdom Metazoa; phylum Chordata; class Mammalia; order Rodentia; family Muridae; genus Mus; species Mus caroli. The sequence goes on along the minus strand of NW_028227711.1, from coordinate 19,509 downwards.
TGACAGACATACATACAGACAGACAGACAAAAATTGCAGGACTGCCTGGTTTTTCTTTCTTTCTTATACATTTTAAAAATTTTTATTTATTTATATATGTATTTATTAGATATAAGTACACTGTAGTTGTCTTCAGACACTCCAGAAGAGGGTGTCATATTCTGGAGAATCTAAATCCCTCTTATGGTCTGCATATGATGTACATAAACACAGCCTCACATATACTTCTAAAAATTTAAAGGTGTGTGGGGCCACTGAAACGGCTCAACAATTAACAGCATTGTCTCCTCTACCAGAGAACCTGGGATCAAATACCAACAACTATATGGTGGCCCATCTCCAGTTCTAGGGGATCAGACAGACAGACAGACAGACAGATAAGGATTGCAGGCCTGCCTGGTTTTACTTTCTTTCTTATCCTTTTTAAAAAATGTTTATTTATTTATTTATGTATTTATTATATATAAGTACACTGTAGCTGTCTTCAGACACTCCACAAGAGGGTGACAGATTCTGGAGAATCTAAATCCCTCTTATGGTCTGCATATGATGTACATAAACACAGCCTCACATATACTTCTAAAAATTTAAAGATGGGTGGGGCCACTGAAAGGGCTCAACAATTAACAGCATTGTCTCCTCTAACAGAGAACCTGGGATCAAATACCAGCAACTATATGGTGGCCCATCTCCAGTTCCAGGGGATCAGGCAGACAAAGAGACAGACAGACAAGGGTGGCAGGCCTCCCTGGTTTTTCTTTCTTTCTTATCCTTTTAAAATAATGTTTATTTATTTATTTTTGTATTTATTAGATATAAGTACACTGTAGCTGTCTTCAGACACTCCAGAAGAGGGTGTCAGATTCTGGAGAATATAAATCCACATTATGGTCTGCATATGATGGACATAAACACAGCCTAACATATACATCTAAAAATTTAAAGATTGGTGGGGCCACTGAAAGGGCTCAACAATTAACAGCATTGTCTCCTCTAACAGAGAACCTGGGATCAAATACCAGCAACTATATGGTGGCCCATCTCCAGTTCCAGGGGATCAGGCAGACAAAGAGACAGACAGACAAGGGTGGCAGGCCTCCCTGGTTTTTCTTTCTTTCTTATCCTATTAAAATAATGTTTATTTATTTATTTTTGTATTTATTAGATATAAGTACACTGTAGCTGTCTTCAGACACTCCAGAAGAGGGTGTCAGATTCTGGAGAATATAAATCCACATTATGGTCTGCATATGATGTACATAAACACAGCCTCACATATACATCTAAAAATTTAAAGATAGGTGGAGCCACTGAAAGGGCTCAACAATTAACAGCATTGTCTCCTCTTCCAGAGAACCTGGGATCAACTACCTGCAACTATATGGTGGCCCATCTCCACTCCCAGGGGATCAGAGAGACAGACAGACAGACAAGGATAAGGATGGCAGGCCTGCCTGGTCTTTCTTTCTTATTCTTTTTAAAAAATGTTTATTTATTTATGTATTTATTAGATATAAGTACAATGTAGCTGTCTTCAGACACTCCAGAAGAGGGTGTCAGATTCTGGAGAATCTAAATCCCTCTTATGGTCTGCATATGATGTACATAAACACAGCCTCACATATACATCTAAAAATTTAAAGATAGGTGGAGCCACTGAAAGGGCTCAACAATTAACAGCATTGTCTCCTCTTACAGAGTACCTAGGATCAACTACCAGCAACTATATTGTGGCCCATCTCCAGTTCCAGGGGATCAGACAGACATACATACAGACAGACAGACAAGGATTGCAGGCCTGCCTGGTTTTTCTTTTTTTCTTATACAATTTAAAAATGTTTATTTATTTATTTATTTATTTATTTATTTATTTATTTATTTATGTATGTATTTATTAGATATAAGTACACTGTAGCTGTCTTCAGACACTTCAGAAGAGGGTGTCATATTCTGGAAATCTAAATCCCTCTTATTGTCTGCATATGATGTACATAAACACAGCCTCACATATACTTCTAAAAATTTAAAGATGTGTGGGGCCACTGAAACGGCTCAACAATTAACAGCATTGTCTCCTCTACCAGAACCTGGGATCAACTAGCAGCAACTATATGGTGGCCCATCTCCAGTTCCAGGGGATCAGACAAACAGACAGACAGACAGACAGAGATAAGGAGGGCAGGCCTGCCTGGTCCGTCTTTCTTTCTTATCCTTTTAAAAAATGTTTATTTATTTATTGATTGATTGATTGATTGATTTATTAGATATAAGTACACTGTAGTTGTCTTCAGACACTCCAGAGGAGGGTGTCAGATTCTCGAGAATCTAAATCCCTCATATGATCTGCATATGATGTACATAAACATAGCCTCACATATACATCTAAAAATTTAAAGATATGTGGAGCCACTGAAAGGGCTCAAGAATTAACAGCATTGTCTTCTCTTCCAGAGAACCTGGGATCAATTACCTGCAACTATATGGTGGCCAATCTCCACTCCCAGGGGATCAGAGAGACAGACAGACAGACAAGGATAAGGATGGCAGTCCTGCCTGGTCTTTCTTTCTTATCCTTTTTAAAAAATGTTTATTTATTTATGTATTTATTATATATAAGTACACTGTAGCTGTCTTCAGACACTCCAGAAGAGGGTGTCATATTCTGGAGAATCTAAATCCCTCTTATGGTCTGCATATGATGTACATAAACACAGCCTCACATATACTACTAAAATTTTAACGATGGGTGGGGCCACTGAAAGCGCTCAACAATTAACAGCATTGTGTCCTCTTCCAGAGAACCTGGGATCAACTACCAGCACCTATATGGTGGCTCATCTCCAGTTCCAGGGGATCAGAACGACAGACAGACAGACAGACAGACAGAGATAAGAATGGCAGGCCTGCCTGGTCTTTCTTTCTTTCTTATCTGGTTTAAATAATGTTTATTTCTTTATTTACTTATTTATTTATGTATTTATTAGATATAAGTACACTGTAGTTGTCTTCAGAAACTCCAGAAGAAGGTGTCAGATTCTGATGAATCAAAATCCCTCTTCTGGTCTGCATATGATGTACATAAACACAGCCTCACATACACTTCTAAAAATTTAAAGATGGGTAGGGCCACTGATAGGGTTCAACAATTAACAGCATTGTCTCCTCTTCCAGAGAACCTGGGATCAACTACCAGCAACTATATGGTAGCCCATCTCCACTTCCAGGGGATCAGACAAACAGACAGACAGACAGACAGACAGAGATAAGGATGGCAGGCCTGCCTGGTCTTACTTTCTTTCTTATCCTTTTTTAAAAATGTTTATTTATTTATTTATTTATTTATTTATTTATTTATTTATTTATGTATATATTATATATAAATACACTGTAGCTGTCTTCAGACACTCCAGTAGAGGGTGTCAGATTCTGGAGAATCTAAATCCTCTTATAATCTGAATATGATGTACATAAAAAGGCCTCACATATACTTCTAAATATTTAAAGAAGTGTGGGGCCACTGAAAGGGCTCAACAATTAACAGCATTGTCTCCTCTTCCAGAGAACCTTGGATCAACTACCAGCAACTATATGGTGGCCCATCTCCAGTTCCCGGGGATCAGATAGACAGACAGACAGACAGACAGAGATATGGATGGCAGGCCTGCCTGTTCTTTCTTTCTTACTTATCCTTTTTAAAAAATGTTTAATTAATTATTTATTTATTTATCTATTTATTTATTAGATATAAGTACACTGTAGCTGTCTTCAGACACTCCAGAAGAGGGTGTCAGATTCTGGAGAATCTATATCCCTCTTATGGTCTGCATATGATGTACAAAAACACAGACTCACATTTTCTTCTAAAAATTTAAAGATGGGTGGGGCCCCAAAAATGGCTCAACAATTAACAGCATTGCTTCCTCTTCCAGAGAACCTTGGATAAACTACCAGCAACTATATGGTGGCTCATCTCCAGTTCCAGTGTATCAGACAGTCAGACAGAGAGACAGAGATAAGGATGGAGGCCTGCCTGGACTTTCTTTCTTTCTTATACTTTTAAAAAAATGTTTATTTATTTGTTTATTTATTTATTTATTAGATATAAGTACACTATAGCTGTCTTCAGACACTCTAGAATAGGGTGTCATCTTCTGGAGAATCTAAATCCCTCTTATGGTCTGTATATGATGTACATAAACACAGGCTTACATATACTTCTAAAAATTTAAAGCTGGGTGGGCACACTGAAAAGGCTCAAAAATTAACACCATTGTCTCCTCTTCCAGAGAATATGGGATCAACTACCAGCAACTATATGGTGGCCCATCTCAAGTTGCAGGGGATCAGACAGACAGACAGACAGACAAAGATAAGGATGTCAGTTCTGCCTGATTTTTCTGTGTTTCTTATCCTTTTTAAAAATGTTTATTTATTTATTTATTCATTTATTCATTTATTCATTTATTTATTTATTTATTTATTTATTTATTTATTTATTATATATAAGTACACTGTAGCTGTCTTCAGACTCTCCAGAAGAGGGTGTCAGATTCTGGAGAATCTATATCCCTCTTATGGTCTGCATATGATGTACATAAACACAGCCTCACATATACTTCTAAAAATTTAAAGATGGGTGGGGCCACTGAAAGGGCTCAACAATTAACAGCATTGTCTCCTCTTCCAGAGGACCTGGGATCAACTACCAGCAACTATATTGTGGCCCATCTCCAGTTCCAGGGGATCTGACAGTCATACATACAGACAGACAGACAATGATTGCACTACTGCCTGGTTTTTCTTTCATTCTTATACATTTTAAAAATGTTTATTTATTTATATATGTATTTATTAGATATAAGTACACTGTAGCTGTCTTCAGATACTTCAGAAGAGGGCGTCATATTCTAGAGAATCTAAATCCCTCTTATGGTCTGCATATGATGTACATAAACACAGCCTCACATATACTTCTAAAAATTTAAAGATGTGTGGGGCCACTGAAACGGCTCAACAATTAACAGCATTGTCTCCTCTACCAGAGAACCTGGGATCAACTAGCAGCAACTATATGGTGGCCCACCTCCAGTTCCAGGGGATCAGACAGACAGACAGACAGACAAACAAGGATTGCAGGCCTGCGTGGTTTTACTTTCTTTCTCATCCTTTTTAAAAAATGTTTATTTATTTATTTATTTATTTATTTATTTATTTATTTATTTATTTATTTATTTATTTATTAGATATAAGTACACTGTAGTTGTGTTCAGACACTCCAGATGAGGGTGTCAGATCCTGGAGAATCTAAATCCCTCTTATGGTCTGCATATGATGTACATAAACACAGCCTAACATATACTTCTAAAAATTTAAAGATAGGTGGAGTCACTGAAAGGGCTCAACAATTAACAGCATTGTCTCCTCTTCCAGAGAACCTGGGATCAACTAACAGCAACTATATGGTGGCCCATCTCCAGTTCCAAGCGATCAGACAGACTGACAGACAGACAGACTGACAGAGATAAGGATGGAAGGCCTGCCTGGTCTTTCTTTCTTTCTTATCCTTTTTAAAAAATGTTTATTTATTTATTTATATGTTTATTAGATGTAAGTACACTGTAGCCATCTTCAGACACTCCAGAAGAAGTTGTCAGATTCTGGAAAATCTAAATCCCTCTTATGGTCTGTATATGATGTACATAAACACAGCCTCACATTTACTTCTTAAAATTTAAAGGTGGGGGGGGGGCATTGAAAGGGCTCATCAATTAACAGAATTGTCTCCTCTTCCAGAGAACCTGGGATCAACTACCAGCACCTATATGGTGGCCCATCTCCAGTTCCAGGGGATCAGAACGACAGACAGACAGACAGACAGACAGAGATAAGGATGGCAGGCCTGCCTGGTCTTTCTTTCTTTCTTATCCGGTTTAAATAATGTTTATTTATTTATTTATTTATTTATTTATTTATTTATGTATTTATGTATTTATTAGATATAAGTACACTGTAGCTGTCTTCAGACACTCCAGAAGAGGGTGTCAGATACTGACGAATCTAAATCCCTCTTCTGGTCTGCATATGATGTACATAAACACAGCCTCAGATACACTTCTAAAAATTTAAAGATGGGTAGGGCCACAAATAGGGATCAACAATTAACAGCATTGTCTCCTCTTCCAGAGAACCTGGTATTAACTACCAGCAACTATATGGTAGCCCATCTCCAGTTCCAGGGGTTCAGACAGACACACAGACAGACAGACAGAGATAAGGATGGCAGGCCTGCCTGGTCTTACTTTCTTTCTTATCCTTTTTAAAAAATGTTTATTTATTTATTTATTTATTTATTTATTTATTTATGTATTTATTATATATAAGTACACTGTAGCTGTCTTCAGACATTCCAGTAGAGGGTGTCAGATTCTGGAGAATCTAAATCCTCTTATAATCTGAATATGATGTACAAAAACACAGCCTCACATATACTTCTAAATATTTAAAGAAGTGTGGGGCCACTGAAAGGGCTCAACAATTAACAGCATTGTCTCCTCTTCCAGATAACCTTGGATCAACTACCAGCAACTATATGGTGGCCCATCTCCAGTTCCAGGGGATCAGACAGACAGACAGACAGACAGAGATAAGGATGGCAGGCCTGCCTGGTCTTACTTTCTTTCTTATCCTTTTAAAAAATGTTTATTTATTTATTTATTTATTTATTTATTTATTTATTTATTTATGTATTTATTATATATAAGTACACTGTAGCTGTCTTCAGACACTCCAGTAGAGGGTGTCAGTTTCTGGAGAATCTAAATCCTCTTATAATCTGAATATGATGTACATAAAAAGGCCTCACATATACTTCTAAATATTTAAAGAAGTTTGGGGCCACTGAAAGGGCTCAACAATTAACAGCATTGTCTCCTCTTCCAGAGAACCTTGGATCAACTACCAGCAACTATATGGTGGCCAATCTCCAGTTCCCGGGGATCAGATAGACAGACAGACAGACAGACATACAGACAGAGATATGGATGGCAGGCCTGCCTGGTCTTTCTTTCTTTCTTATCCTTTTTAAAAAATGTTTATTTATTTATTTATTTATCTATTTATTTATTAGATATAAGTACACTGTAGCTGTTCAGACACTCCAGAAGAGGGTGTCAGATTCTGGAGAATCTAAATCCCTCTTATGGTTTGCATATGATGTACATAAACACAGCCTCACATATACTTCTAAAAATTTAAAGAAGGGTGGGGCCACTCTAAAAGCTCAACAATTAACAGCATTGTCTCCTCTACCAGAGAACCTGGGATCAACTACCAGCAACTATATGGTGGCCCATCTGCAGTTCCAGGGGATCAGGCAGACAAAGAGACAGACAGACAAGGGTGGCAGGCCTCCCTGGTTTTTCTTTCTTTCTTATCTTTTAAAAAATGTTTATTTATTTATTTATGTATTTATTAGATATAAGTACACTCTAGCTGTCTTCAGACATTCCAGAAGACGGTGTCAGATTCTGGAGAATATAAATCCCTCTTATGGTCTGCATATGATGGACATAAACACAGATTCACATACACTTCTAAAAATTTAAGATGGGTGGGGCCACTGAAAGGGCTCAACATTTACCAGCATTGTCTCTTCTTCCAGAGAACCTGGGATCAGCTACCAGCAACTATATGGTGGCCCATCTCCATTTCCAGGGGATCAGACAGACAGACAGACAGACAGACAGAGATAAGGAGGGCAGGCCTGCCTGGTCTTTCTTTCTTTCTTATCCTTTTAAAATAATGTTTTTATTTATTTATTTATTTATTTATTTATTTATTTATTTATTTATTAGATATAAGTACAATGTAGTTGTCTTCAACACTCCAGAAGAGGGTGTCAGATTCTGGAGTATCTAAATCCCTCTTATGGTCTGCATATGATGTACATAAACACAGGCTCACATTTACTTCTTAAAATTTAAAGGTGGGGGTGGCACTGAAAGGGCTCAGCAATTAACAGCATTGTCTCCTCTTCCAGAGAACCTGGGATCAACTACCTGCAACTATATGGTGTCCCATCTCCACTCCCAGGGGATCAGACAGACGGACAGACAGACAAGGATAAGGATGGCAGGCCTGCCTGGTCTTTCTTTCTTTCTTATCCTTTTTAAAAAATGATTATTTATTTATGTATTTATTAGATATAAATACACTGTAGCTGTCTTCAGACACTCCAGAAGAGGATGTCAGATTCTGGAGAATCTAAATCCCTCTTATAGTCTGCATATGATGTACATAAACACAGACTAACATATACTAGTAAAAATTTAACGATGAGTGGTGCCGCTGAAAGGGCTCAACAATTAACAGCATTCTCTCCTCTTCCAGAGAACCTGGGATCAACTACCAGCACCTATATGGTGGCCCATCTCCAGTTGCAGGGGATCAGAACGACAGACAGACAGACAGACAGACAGACAGAGATAAGGATGGCAGGCCTCCTGGTCTTTCTTTCTTTCTTATCCGGTTTAAATAATGTTTATTTATTTATTTATTTATTTATTTATTTATTTATTTATTTATTTATTATAAGTACACTGTAGCTGTCTTCAGACACTCCAGAAGAGGGTGTCAGGTTCAGATGAAACTAAATCCCTCTTCTGGTCTGCATATGATGTACATAAACACAGCTTCAAGACACTTCTAAAAATTTAAAGATGGGTAGGGCCACTGATAGGGCTCAACAATTAACATCATTGTCTCCTCTTCCAGAGAACCCGGGATCAACTACCAGGAACTATATGGTAGCCCATCTCCAGTTCCAGGGGATCAGACAGACACACAGACAGAAAGACAGACAGAGATAAGGATGGGAGGCCTGCCTGGTCTTACTTTCTTTCTTATCCTTTTTAAAAAATGTTTATTTATTTATTTATTTATTTATTTATTTATTTATTTATTTATTATATATAAGTACACTGTAGCTGTCTTCAGACACTCCAGTAGAGGGTGTCAGATTCTGGAGAATCTAAACCCTCTTATAATCTGAATATGATGTACATAAACACAGCCTCATATATACTTCTAAATATTTAAAGAAGTGTGGGCCCCCTGAAAGGGCTCAACAATTAACAGCATTGTCTCCTCTTCCAGAGAACCTTGGATCAACTACCAGCAACTATATGGTGGACCATCTCCAGTTCCAGGGGATCAGACAGACAGACAGACAGACAGACAGAAATAAGGATAGCAGGCCTGCCTGGTCTTACTTTCTTTCTTATCCTTTTTAAAAATGTTTATTTATTTATTTATTTATTTATTTATTTATTTATTTATTATATATAAGTACACTGTAGCTGTCTTCAGACACTCCAGTAGAGGGTGTCAGTTTCTGGAGAATCTAAATCCTCTTATAATCTGAATATGATGTTCATAAACAGGCCTCACATATACTTCTAAATATTTAAAGAAGTGTGGGGCCACTGAAAGGGCTCAACAATTAAGAGCATTTTCTCCTCTTCCAGAGAACCTTGGATCAACTACCAGCAACTATATGGTGGCCCATCTCCAGTTCCCGGGGATCAGATAGACAGACACACAGACAGACAGAGATATGGATGGCAGGCCTGCCTGGTCTTTCTTTCTTTCTTATCCTTTTTAAAAAAATGTTTATTTATTTATTTATTTATTTATTTATTTATTTATTTATCTATTTATTTATTAGATATAAATACACTGTAGCTGTTCAGACACTACAGAAGAGGATGTCAGATTCTGGAGAATCTAAATCCCTCTTATGGTCTGCATATGATGGACATAAACACAGCCTCACATATACTTCTAAAAATTTAAAGAAGTGTGGGCCCACTCTAAAAGCTCAACAATTAACAGCATTGTCTCCTCTTCCAGAGTACCTGGGATCAACTACCAGCAACTATATGGTGGCCCATCTCCAGTTCCAGGGGATCAGACAGAAAGACATACAGACAGTGCTAAGGATGGCAGGCCTGCCCTGTCTTTCTTTCTTTCTTATCCTTTTTAAAAAATATTTATTTATTTATTTATTTATTTATGCATTTCTTAGATATAAGTACACTGTAGCTGTCTTCAGACACTCCAGAAGAGGGTGTCAGATTCTGGAGAATCTAAATCCCTCTTATGGTCTGCATATGATGTACATAAACAGAGCCTCACATATACTTCTAAAAATTAAAAGATGTGTGGGCCCACTGAAAGGGCTCAACAATTAACAGCATTGACTCTTCTTCCAGAGAACGTGGGATCAACTACCAGCAACTATATGGTGGCCCATCTCAAGTTCCAGGGGATAAGACAGACAGACAGACAGACAGAGATAAGGATGGCAGGCCTGCCTGATTTTTCTTTCTTTCTTATACTTTTTAAAAAATGTTTATTTATTTATTTATTTATGTATTTATTAGATATAAGTACACTGTAGCTGTCTTCAGACACTCCAGAAGAGGGTGTCAGATTCTGGAGAATCTAAATCCCTCTTATGGTCTGCATATGATGTACATAAACACAGCCTCACATATACTTCTAAAAATTTAAAGATGGGTGGGGCCACTGAGAGGGCTCAACAACTAACAGCATTGTCTCCTCTTCCAGAGGACCTGGGATCAACTACCAGCAACTATATTGTGGCCCATCTCCAGTTCCAGGGGATCAGACAGACATACATACAGACAGACAGACAAGGATTGCAGGGCTGCCTGGTTTTTCTTTCTTTCTTATCCTTTTAAAATAATGTTTATTTATTTATTTATTTATTTATTTATTTATGTATTTATTAGATATAAGTACACTGTAGTTGTCTTCAGACACTCCAGAAGAGGGTGTCAGATTCTGGAGAATCTAAATCCCTCTTATGGTCTTCATAATATGTACATAAACACAGCCTAACATATACTTCTAAAAATTTAAAGATAGGTGGAGCCACTGAAAGGGCTCAACAATTAACAGCATTGTCTCCTCTTCCAGAGAACCTGGGATCAACTACCAGCAACTATATGCTGGCCCATCTACAGTTCCAGGGGATCAGACACACAGAGAGACAGACAGACACTGTAGGACCCAGAATATGGCAAGAAACCCTGAGAAAGGTGGAAAATTAATAATACACTCTGTAATACCCAGAATATGGCAAGAAACCCTCATAAAAGTAGAAAATTAAAAACTCACACTGAAGGAACCCAAATATGGCAAGAAAACCTGAAAAATGTGGAAAATGAGAATAATCACAGTGTAGGAACCAGAATTCCGAAAATACTTGAAAAACGTCGTAAATGAGAAAATCACATTTTAGGATCCAGAAATTGGGGAGAAACCCTGAGAAACGTGGAAAATTAAAAATACACTCTGTAGCACTGAGAATATGGCAAGAAACCCTCAACAAAGTAGAAAATTAAAAACTCACACTGAAGGATCCCGAATATGGCGCGAAAACATTAAAAAGGTAGAAAATGAGAATAATCACACTGTATTACCCAGATTTACAAAAACATGAAAAACATCGAAAATGAGAAAATCACACTTGTAGGACCCAAAATACGAAAAAAGTTGAAAAACGTGGAAAATGAGAAAATCACACTGCAGAAACGAGAATATGCCGAACAACCATGAAAAACCTGAAAATTAAAAATTCACACTATTGGACACAGAATATGGTGAGAAACCATGAAAAGACTGGACAATTAAAAATTCACACTTCATTACCCAGATATGGAGAGAAATACAGGAAACCGTGGGAAAAAATTCACAATGAAGGACCTGGAATACGGCAAGAGACCCTGAAAAAACATAGAAATGAGAAAATCACACAGTATAACCCAGAATATGACGAAAAAACCTGAAAAAGATAAAATATTAAAATATCACACGGAAGGACCCAGAATATTGCGAAAAACCTGAAAAAGGAGGAAGATAAAAAACTCACACTGAAGGACACAGAATATGGCGAGAAAACCTGAAAAAAGTAGAAAATTAAAAATTCACACTGAAAGACCCCGAATATGGTTTGAAAACCTGAAAAAGGTGGAAAATGAGAATAATCACACTGTAGGACCCAGATTATGCCCAGAAACCCTGAAAACGTGTAAAATTAAAAAAACATGCTGTAGGACCCAGAATATGGCGAGAAAACCTGAAAAAAGTAGAAAATTAAAAATTCACACTGAAGGACCCCGAATATGGTGAGAAAACCTGAAAAAGGTGGAAAATGAGAATAATCACACTGTAGGACCCAGATTTTGCCCAGAAACCCTGAAAACGTGGAAAATTAAAAATACATGCTGTAGGACCCAGAATATGGCGAGAAACCCTGAAAAAAGTGAAACATTAAATATTCACACTGTCGGACCAAGAATATTACCAAAAAAAAAAAAACCTTAAAAACGACGAAAATTAAAAATTTACACTGTGGGACCCAGAATATGGCGAGAAACACTGAAAAATGTGGAAAATTAAATTCACACTGTAGGAACAAGAATATGCCGAGAAAACCTGAAAAAGTTTGAAAATGAAAAAATCACACTGTGGGACTGAGAATATGACTAAAAAAAAACCTTAAAAACATGGAAAATTAAAAACTCCCACTGAAGAACCTAGAATATGGCAAGAAACCCTGAAAAAGGTGGAAAATGAGAAATTCACACTGTAGGACCCAGAATATGATGAGAAACACTGAAAAATGTTGAAAAATAAAAATTCACACTATAGGACCAGAATATGGAAAAAAAACTTGAAAAACGTGGAAAATTAAAAATTCACACTGCAGGACCCAGAATATGCTGAGAAAACCTGAAAAAGGTGGAAAATGAGAAAAATCACACTGTAGGATGGAGAATTGGGGAAAAAAACTTGAAAAAAGTCAAAAATTGGAAAATCGCACAGTAGGAGCAAGAATATGCCAGAAACCCTGAAAACGTGGAAAATTAAAAATACACGCTGTAGGATTCAGAATATGGCAAGAAACCCTGAAAGAAGTAGAAAATTAAAAACTCACACTGAAGGACCCGGAATATGGCGAGAAAACCTGAAAAATGTGGAAAATGAGAAAAACAATCTGTAGGACATAGAAATGCGAAAAAACTTAAAAAAAGTGGAAAATGAGAAAATCACATTGTAGGACCCAGAATATGCCAAGAAACCCTGAAAAACGAGAAAAAATAAAAATATGCTTTTTGGAGCCAGAATATTGCAAGAAACACAGTAAAAAGTAGAAAATTAAAAACTCACACTGAAAGACACCGAATATGGCAAAAAACTTGAAAAAGGTGGAAAATGAGTATAATCACACTGTAGGACACAGAATAGCGAAAAAACTTGAAAAACGTGGAAAAGGAGAAAATCACACTGCAGAACCCAGAATATGCCGAGAAACCCTGAAAAACTAGAAAATTAAAAACTCACATTGAAGGACCCCGAATATGGAGAGTTAACCTGAAAAAGGTGGAAAATGAGAAAATCACACTGTAGGACTCAGAATTACAAAAAAACTTGAAAAACGTGGAAAAGGAGAAAATCACACTGCAAGACCCAGAATATGCCGAGAAACACTGAAAAATGTGAAAATAAAAAATTCACACTGTCAGACACAGAATATGGCAAGAAACCATGAAAGAAGTGGAAAATGAGAAAATCACACTGTATTGCCCAGAATATGGCGAGAAATACTGAAAAACGTGGAAAATTAAAAATTCAGACTGAAGGACCTGGAATATGGCAAGAAAACCTGAAAAACGAGGAAATGGGAAAATCACACTGTACGAGCCAGAATATGCAGAGAAACCTTGAAAAACGTGGAAAATTAAAAATACACTCTGTAGGACCCAGAATATGGCGAGAAACCCTGAAGAATGTAGAAAATTAAAAACTCACATTGAAGGACCCCGAATATGGCGAGAAAACCTGAAAAAGGTGGAAAATGAGAAAAGCACACCGTAGGACCCATAATATTACAAAAAACTTGAAAGAAGTGGAAAATTAAAAATTCACAGTGAAGGACCCAGAATATGGCGAGAAAACCTGAAAAACGAGGAAAATTCAAAATTCACACTGTAGGACCCAGAATATGGCTAGAAAACCTGAAAAAGTTGGAAAATGAGAATAATCACACTGTAGGACCAAGATATGCGAAAAAACTTGAAAAATTTCAAAATTGAGAAAATCACACTGTAGGACCCAGAATATGCTGAGAAACACTGAAAAACGTGGAAAATTAAAAATACACGCTGTAGGACCCATAATATGTCGAGAAACCCTGAAAAATTAGAAATGTAAAAACTCACACTGAGGGACCCCAAATATGGCAAGAAAACATGAAAAAGATGAAAAAAGAGAAAATCACACTGTAGGACCCAGAAATATGAAAAAACTTGAAAAATGTGGAAAATGAGAAAATCACACTGCAGAAACCAGAATATGCCGAACAACCATGAAAAACCTGAAAATTAAAAATTCACACAGTCGGACACAGAATATGGTGAGAAACCATGAAAAAAGTGGACAATTAAAAATTCACACTTTATTACCCAGATATGGCGAGAAATACTGAAAACCGTGGAAAAAAATTCACATTGAAGGACCTGGAATACGGCAAGTGACCCTGAAAAACATGGAAATGAGAAAATCACACAGTAGGACCCAGCATATGGCGAGAAAACCTGAAAAATGTAGAAAATTAAAAATTCACACTGAAGGACCCCGAATATTGCAAGAAAACCTGAAAAGGGTGGAAAATGAGAATAATCAGTCTGTAGGACCCAGCTTATGCCTAGAAACCCTGAAAACGTGGAAAATTAAAAATACATGCTGTAGGACCCAGAATATGGCCTGTAACCCTGAAAAAAGTTGAAAATAACAAACTCACAATGTAGGACCCCAAATATGGCGAGAAACCCTGCAAAAGGTGGAAAATGAGAAAATCACACTGCAGGATCCAGAATATGCCGAGAAAATGTGAAAAACGTGAAAATTAATAATTCACACTCACGGACCCAGAATATGGCGAGAAACACTTAATAAAAAAGTAGGAAATTAAAAACTCACAGTGAAGGAGCCCAAACAAGACCAGAAAAACCTGAAAAAGGTGGAAAATGAGAAAATCACACTGTAGGATCCAGAATATGGCGAGAAATCCTTAAAAAAGTAGAAAAATAAAAACTCACACTGAAGGACCCCAAATATGGCAAGAAAATTCGAAAAAGGTGCAAAATGAGAAAATCACACAGTAGGACCCAGAATTACAAAAAAACTTGAAAAAAGTGGAAAATGAGAAAATCACACTGCAGGACCAAGAATATTTAGAGAAATCCTGAAAAACGTGAAAATTAAAAATTCACACTCCAGGACCTAGAATATGCCGAGAAATCCTGAAAAACGTGAAAATTAAAAATTCACATTATCGGACCCAGAATATGGTTAGAAACCCTGAAAAACGGGAAAATTAAAAATTCAACTGAAGGACCCGGAATATGGCGAGAAACCCTGAAAGAAGTAGAAAACTAAAAATTCACACTGAAGTACCCGGAATATGGCGAGAAAACCTGAAAAGGTGGAAAATGAGAATAATCACAGTGTAGGACCCAGAATTGCACAAAAAAAACTTGAAAAACATCGTAATGAGAAAATCACACTGTAGGACCCAGAATATGGCAAGAAACCCTGAGAAACGTGGAAAATTAATAATACACTCTGTAGTACCCAGAATATGGCAAGAAACCCTCAAAAAAGTAGAAAATTAAAAACTCACACTGAAGAACCCCAAATATGGCAAGAAAACCTGAAAAATGTGGAAAATGAGAATAATCACAGATTAGGACCCAGAATTGCGAAAATACTTGAAATGTCGTAAATTAGAAAATCACATTTTAGGACCCAGAATATGGCGAGAAACCCTGAGAAACGTAGAAAATTAAAAATACACTCTGTAGCACCGAGAATATGGCAAGAAACCCTCAACAAAGTAGAAAATTAAAAACTCACAATGAAGGACCCCGAATATGGCGAGAAAACCTGAAAGAGGTGGAAAATGAGAATAATCACACTGTAGGACCCAGAATAGCGAAAAAAACATGAAAATCATTGAAAATGAGAAAATCACACTGTAGGACCCAGAATATGTCGAGAAACCCTGAGAAACGTGGAAAATTAAAAATACACTCTGTAGCACCCAGAATATGGCAAGAAACGCTCAAAAAAGTAGAAAATTAAAAACTCACACTGAAGGACCCTGAATATGCCGAGAAAACATGAAAAAGGTAGAAAATGAGAATATTCACACTATATTACCCAGAATTACAAAAACATGAAAAACATCGAAAATGAGAAAATCACACTGTAGGACCCAGAATATGCCCAGAAACCATGAAAAACGTGGAAAATTAAAAATACACGCTCTAGGACCCAGAATATGGCGAGAAACTTTGAAAAAGAAAATTAAAAATTCACACTGAGGTATCACGAATATGGCGAGAAAACCTGAAAAAGGTGGAAAATGAGAATAATCACACTGTAGGACCCAGAATTGCGAAAAAACTTGAAAAACGTCGAAAATGAGAAAATCACACTGTAGGACCCACAATATGACGAAAAAAAAACCTGAAAAACGTGGAAAATTAAAAATACACGCTGTAGGACACAGAATATGTCGAGAAACCCTGAAAAATTAGAAAATTAAAACCTCACACTGAAGGACCCTAAATATGGCGAGAGAACCTAAAAAATGTAGAAAATTAAAAATTCACACTAAAGGACCCGGAATATGGCAATAAAACCTGAAAAAAGAGGAAAATTAAAAATTCACACTGAAGGACCCAGAATATGGCAAGAAACCCTGACAAATTAGAAAATTAAAAACTCACACTGAAGGACCCTAAATATGGCGAGAGAACATAAAAAAAGTAGAAAATTAAAAATTCACACTAAAGGACCCGGAATATGGCAATAAAACCTGAAAAAAGAGGAAAATTAAAAATTCACACTGAAGGACCTGGAATATGTGAAGAAAACCTGAAAAACGTGGAAATGAGAAAATCACACTGTAGGAACCAGAATATGACGGAAAAACCTGAAAAACGTGGAAAATTAAAAATTCACACTGAAGTACCCGGCATATGGTGAGAAAAACTGAAAAATGAGGAAAATTCAAAAACACACTGTAGGATCCAAAATATAGGCGAGAAAACCTGAAAAAGGTGGAAAGTGAGAATTATCACAATGTAGGACCCAGACTTGGAAAAAAAAAAGTGAAAAACGTCGAAAATGAGAAAATCACACTGTAGGACCCAGAGTATGCCGAGAAACCCTGAAAAACGAGGAAAATTAAAAATACACGTTGGAGGACACAGAATATGTAGAGAAACACTGAAAAATTAGAAAAGTAAAAAATCACATTGAAGGACCCTAAATATGGCGAGAAAACCTTAAAAAGTTGTAAAATGAGAAAATCACACTGTAGGACGCAGAATTACGAAAAAACTCGAAAAAAGTGGAAAATGAGAAAATCACACTGCAAGACCCAGAATATGCCAGAAACCCTGAAAAATGTAAAAATTAAAAATTCACCCAGAATATGGCGAGAAATACTGAAAAACGTGGAAAATTAAAATATTCACACTGAAGGACCCGGAATATGGCTAGGAAACCTGAAAAATGAGAAAAATTCAAAACTCACACTGTAGGAACCAGAATATGGCGAGAAAACCTGAAATAGGTGGAAAAATAGAAAATCACAATGTAGGACCCAGAATATGAAGTAAAAACTTGAAAAGCGTGGAAAATTAAAAATACACGATGTAGGACACAGAATATGTCGAGAAACCCTGAAAAATAAGAAAATTAAAACCTCACACTGAAGGACCAAAAAAAAATGGCGAGAGAACCTGAAAAAAGTAGAAAATTAAAAATTCACACTGAAGGACCCAGAATTGCGAAAAAACTTGAAAAAAGTGGAAAATGAGAAAATCACACTGTAGGACCCAGAATATGCCAAGAAACCCTGAAAACGTGGAAAATTAAAAATACATGCTGTAGGACGCAGAATACAGAGAGAAACCCTGAAAAAACTAGAAAATTACAAATTCACACTGAAGGACACCAAATATGGCTAGAAAACCTGAAAAAGTTGGAAAATGAGAAAATCCCACTGCAGAACCCAGAATATGCAGAGAAACTCTGAAAAACGTGAAAATTAAAAATTCACACTGTCGGACAAAGAATATGGCGAGAAATAATGAAAAACGTGGAAAATTAAAAATTCACACTGAATGACCTGGAATATGTCAAGAAAACCTGAAAAACGTGGAAATGAGAAAATCACACTGTAGGAACCTGAATATGATGGAAAAACCTGAAAATGGTGGAAAATGAGAATAATCACACTGTAGGACCCAGATTTGAAAAAAAAAATTGAAAAACGTCGAAAATGTGAATATAATACTCTAGGACCCAGAATATGCCGAGATACCCTGAAAAACGTGGAAAATTAAAAATACACGCTGTTGGACCCAGAATATGGCGAGAAACCCTGAAATATCAGAAAAGTAAAAAATCACACTGAAGGACCCCAAATATGGCGAGAAAACCTGAAAAAGGTTGAAAATGAGAAAATCACACTGTAGGACCCAGAATTGGGAAAAAACCTGAAAAATGTCATAAATGAGAAAAATCACACTGTAGGACCCAGAATATGACGAAAAACCCTGAAAAACTTGGAAAATTAAAAATACACGCTGTAGTAAAAAGAATATCGAGAAACCCTGAATAACGTGAAAATTAACAATTCACACTGTCGGACAAAGAATATGGCGAGAAACCATGAAAAAAGTGGAAAATTAAAAATTCACACTGTATTACGCAAAATATGGAAAGAAATACTGAAAAACGTGAAAATTAAAAATTCACACTGAAGGACCTGGAATATGGCAAGAAAACCTGAAAAACGAGGAAATGAGAAAATCACACTGTAGGTCCCAGAATATGACGAAAAAACCTGAAAAAAGTAGAAAATTAAAAATTCACACTGAAGGACCCAGAATATGTAGAGATAACCTGAAAAACGAGGAAAATTAAAAACTCACACTGAGGGACCCAGAATATGGCGAGAAAACCTGAAAAAAAGTAGAAAATTAAAAATTCACACTGAAGGACCCCGAATATGGCCAGAAAAACTGAAAAAGGTGGAAAATGACAATAATCACACTGTAGGACCCAGAATTGCGAAAAAACTTGAAAAGCGTCGAAAATGAGAAAATCACACTGTAGGACCCATAATGTGCCGAGAAACCCTGAAAAAAGTAGAAAATTAAAAACTCACAGTGAAATACCCCAAGAATTGCGAAAAAACTTGAAAATCGTGGAAAATGAGAAAATCACACTGCTGGACCCAGAATATGCCGATAAACCCTGAAAAACGTGAAAATTAAAAATTCACACTGTCGGACACAGAATATGGCAAGAATCATGAAAAAGGTGGAAAATTAAAAATTC
>NW_028227710.1:49513-87416 GCF_978045245.1 Mus caroli | reverse complement strand
CACAGTGTAGTACCATAAGATATATGAGTGAGTTGCACATGAAAAACTTAGAATAATAAGAAACGCACAGTGTAGTACATAGTATATGAGTGAGTTGCCATGAAAACCTTAGAATTTAAGAACGCACAGTGTAGTACATAGTATATGAGTGAGTTGCACTGAAAAACTTAGAATATAAGAAACGCACAGTGTAGTACATATTATATGAGTGAATTGCACTGAAAAACTTAGAATTTACTGAAACCGCATAGACGAATGCACAGTGTAGTACATAGTATATGAGTGAGTTGCACTGAAAAACTTAATAAGAAACGATAGACGATGCACAGTGTAGTACTATAGTATATGAGTGAGTTGCACTGAAAAACTTAGAATTTACTGAAAAACCCGCATTAGACGAAAGCACAGTGTAGACATTGTATATGAGTGAGTTGCACTGAAAAACTTAGAATTTACTGAAAACCCGCATTAGACGAATGCACAGTGTAGTACATAGTATATGAGTGAGTTGCACTGAAAAACTTAGAATTTACTGAAAACCCGCATTAGACGAAATGCACAGTGTAGTACATTGTATATGAGTGAGTTGCACTGAAAAACTTAGAATTTACTGAAAAACCCGCATTAGACGAAATGCACAGTGTAGTACATTGTATATGAGTGAGTTGCACTGAAAACTTAGAATTTACTGAAAAACCCGCATTAGACGAAATGCACAGTGTAGTACATTGTATATGAGTGAGTTGCACTGAAAAACTTAGAATTTACTGAAAAACCTGCATTAGACGAAATGCACAGTGTAGTACATTGTATATGAGTGAGTTGCACTGAAAAACTTAGAATTTACTGAAAAATACCCGCATTAGACGAAATGCACAGTGTAGTACATAGTATATGAGTGAGTTGCACTGAAAAACTTAGAATTTACTGAAAAACCCGCATTAGACGAAATGCACAGTGTAGTACATTGTATATGAGTGAGTTGCACTGAAAAACTTAGAAATTTACTGAAAAACCCGCATTAGACGAAATGCACAGTGTAGTACATTGTATATGAGTGAGTTGCACTGAAAAACTTAGAATTTACTGAAAAACCCGCATTAGACGAAATGCACAGTGTAGTACATTGTATATGAGTGAGTTGCACTGAAAAACTTAGAATTTACTGAAAAACCCGCATTAGGCGAAATGCACAGTGTAGTACATTGTATATGAGTGAGTTTCACTGAAAAACTTAGAATTACTGAAAAACCCGCATTAGGCGAAATGCACAGTGTAGTACATTGTATATGAGTGAGTTGCACTGAAAAAACTTAGAATTTACTGAAAAACCCGCATTAGACGAAATGCACAGTGTAGTACATTGTATATGAGTGAGTTGCACTGAAAAACTTAGAATTTACTGAAAAACCCGCATTAGACGAAATGCACAGTGTAGTACATTGTATATGAGTGAGTTGCACTGAAAAACTTAGAATTTACTGAAAAACCCGCATTAGACGAAATGCACAGTGTAGTACATTGTATATGAGTGAGTTGCACTGAAAAACTTAGAATATAAGAAACGCACAGTGTAGTACATAGTATATGAGTGAGTTGCACTGAAAAACTTAGAATATAAGAACCGCACAGTGTAGTACATAGTATATGAGTGGAGTTGCACTGAAAACTAGAATATAAGAAACGCACAGTGTAGTACATTGTATATGAGTGAGTTGCACTGAAAAACTTAGAATTTACTGAAAAACCCGCATTAGACGAAATGCACAGTGTAGTATATAGTATATGAGTGAGTTGCACTGAAAAACTTAGATTTACTGAAAAACCCGCATTAGACGAAATGCACAGTGTAGTACATTGTATATGAGTGAGTTTCACTGAAAACTTAGAATTTACTGAAAAAACCCGCATTAGACGAAATGCACAGTGTAGTACATTGTATATGAGTGAGTTGCACTGAAAACTTAGAATTTACTGAAAAACCCGCATTAGACGAAATGCACAGTGTAGTACATTGTATATGAGTGAGTTGCACTGAAAAACTTAGAATTTACTGAAAAACCCGCATTAGACGAAATGCACAGTGTAGTACATTGTATATGAGTGAGTTGCACTGAAAAACTTAGAATTTACTGAAAAACCCGCATTAGACGAAATGCACAGTGTAGTACATTGTATATGAGTGAGTTGCACTGAAAAACTTAGAATTTACTGAAAAACCCGCATTAGACGAAATGCACAGTGTAGTACATTGTATATGAGTGAGTTGCACTGAAAAACTTAGAATTTACTGAAAAACCCCGCATTAGACGAAATGCACAGTGTAGTACATAGTATATGAGTGAGTTGCACTGAAAAACTTAGAATTTACTGAAAAACCCGCATTAGACGAAATGCACAGTGTAGTACATAGTATATGAGTGAGTTGCACTGAAAAACCTTAGATTTACTGAAAAACCCGCATTAGACGAAATGCACAGTGTAGTACATAGTATATGATGTGAGTTGCACTGAAAAACTTAGAATATAAGAAACGCACAGTGTAGTACATAGTATATGAGTGAGTTGCACTGAAAAACTTAGAATATAAGAAACGCACAGTGTAGTACATAGTATATGAGTGAGTTGCACTGAAAAACTTAGAATATAAGAAACGCACAGTGTAGTACATAGTATATGAGTGAGTTGCACTGAAAAACTTAGAATATAAGAAACGCACAGTGTAGTACATAGTATATGAGTGAGTTGCACTGAAAAACTTAGAATATAAGAAACGCACAGTGTAGTACATAGTATATGAGTGAGTTGCACTGAAAACTTAGAATTTACTGAAAAACCCGCATTACACGAAATGCACAGTGTAGTACGTAGTATATGAGTGAGTTGCACTGAAAAACTTAGAATATAAGAAACGCACAGTGTAGTACATAGTATATGAGTGAGTTGCACTGAAAAACTTAGAATTTAAGAACGCACAGTGTAGTACATAGTATATGAGTGAGTTGCACTGAAAAACTTAGAATATAAGAAACGCACAGTGTAGTACATATTATATGAGTGAATTGCACTGAAAAACTTAGAATTTACTGAAAAACCCGCATTAGACGAAATGCACAGTGTAGTACATTGTAATGAGTGAGTTGCACTGAAAAAACTTAGAATTTACTGAAAACCCGCATTAGACGAAATGCACAGTGTAGTACATTGTATATGAGTGAGTTGACAGAAAAACTTAGAATTTACTGAAAAACCTGCATTAGACGAAATGCACAGTGTAGTACATTGTATATGAGTGAGTTGCACTGAAAAACTTAGAATTTACTGAAAAACCCGCATTAGACGAAATGCACAGTGTAGTACATAGTATATGAGTGAGTTGCACTGAAAAAACTTAGATTTACTGAAAAACCCGCATTAGAAGAAATGCACAGTGTAGTACATTGTATTGAGTGAGTTGCACTGAAAAACTTAGAATTTACTGAAAAATCCGCATTAGGCGAAATGCACAGTGTAGTACATTGTATATGAGTGAGTTGCACTGAAAAACTTAGAATTTACTGAAAAACCCGCATTAGACGAAATGCACAGTGTAGTAACATTGTATATGAGTGAGTTGCACTGAAAAACTTAGAATTTACTGAAAAACCCGCATTAGACGAAATGCACAGTGTAGTACATTGTATATGAGTGGAGTTGCACTGAAAAACTTAGAATTTACTGAAAAACCCGCATTAGGCGAAATGCACAGTGTAGTACATTGTATATGAGTGAGTTTCACTGAAAAACTTAGAATTACTGAAAAACCCGCATTAGGCGAAATGCACAGTGTAGTACATTGTATATGAGTGAGTTGCACTGAAAAACTTAGAATTTACTGAAAAACCCGCATTAGACGAAATGCACAGTGTAGTACATTGTATATGAGTGAGTTGCACTGAAAAACTTAGAATTTACTGAAAAACCCGCATTAGACGAAATGGCACAGTGTAGTACATTGTATATGAGTGAGTTGCACTGAAAAACTTAGAATTTACTGAAAAACCCGCATTAGACGAAATGCACAGTGTAGTACATTGTATATGAGTGAGTTGCACTGAAAAACTTAGAATTTACTGAAAAACCCGCATTAGACGAAATGCACAGTTTAGTACATTGTATGTGAGTGAATTGCACTGAAAAATTTAGAATTTACTGAAAAACCCGCATTAGACGAAATGCACAGTGTAGTACATTGTATATGAGTGAGTTGCACTGAAAAACATAGAATTTACTGAAAAACCCGCATTAGACGAAATGCACAGTGGTGTGAGTACATTGTATAAGAGTGAGTTGCACTGAAAAACTTAGAATTTACTGAAAAACCCGCATTAGCCGAAATGTACAGTGTAGTACATAGTATATGAGTGAGTTGCACTGAAAAACTTAGAATTTACTGAAAAACCCGCATTAGACGAAATGCACAGTGTAGTACATAGTATATGAGTGATTTGCACTGAAAAACTTAGAATTTACTGAAAAACCCGCATTAGACGAAATGCACAGTGTAGTACATTGTATATGAGTGAATTGCACTGAAAAACTTAGAATTTACTGAAAAACCCGCATTAGACGAAATGCACAGTGTAGTACAATGTATATGAGTGAGTTGCACTGAAAAACTTAGAATTTACTGAAAAACACGTATTAGACGAAATGCACAGGTGTAGTACATTGTATATGAGTGAGTTGCACTGAAAAACTTAGAATTTACTGAAAAACCCACATTAGACGAAATGCACAGTGTAGTACATTGTATATGAGTGAGTTGCACTGAAAAACTTAGAATTTACTGAAAAACCCGCATTAGACGAAATGCCACAGTGTAGTACATTGTATATGAGTGAGTTGCACTGAAAAACTTAGAATTTACTGAAAACCCGCATTAGACGAAATGCACACTGAGAGTACATTGTATATGAGTGAGTGGCACGGAAAACTTAGAATTTACTGAAAAACCCGCATTAGACGAAATGCACAGTGTAGTACATTGTATATGAGTGAGTTGCACTGAAAAACTTAGAATTTACTGAAAAACCCGCATTAGACGAAATGCACAGTGTAGTACATTGTATATGAGTGAGTTGCACTGAAAAACTTAGAATTTACTGAAAAAACCCGCATTATACGAAATGCACAGTGTAGTACATTGTATATGAGTGAGTTGCACTGAAAAACTTAGAATTTACTGAAAAACCCGCATTAGACGAAATGCACAGTGTAGTACATAGTATATGAGTGAGTTGCACTGAAAAAACTTAGAATTTACTGAAAAACCCGCATTAGACGAAATGCACAGTGTAGTACATAGTATATGAGTGAGTTGCACTGAAAAACTTAGAATTTACTGAAAAACCCGCATTAGACGAAATGCACAGTGTAGTACATAGTATATGAGTGAGTTGCACTGAAAACTTAGAATATAAGAAAACGCACAGTGTAGTACATAGTATATGAGTGAGTTGCACTGAAAAACTTAGAATATAAGAAACGCACAGTGTAGTACATAGTATATGAGTGAGTTGCACTGAAAAACTTAGAATATAAGAAACGCACAGTGTAGTACATAGTATATGAGTGAGTTGCACTGAAAAACTTAGAATATAAGAAACGCACAGTGTAGTACATAGTATATGAGTGAGTTGCACTGAAAAACTTAGAATATAAGAAACGCACAGTGTAGTACATAGTAGTATATGAGTGAGTTGCACTGAAAAACTTAGAATTACTGAAAAACCCGCATTACACGAAATGCACAGTGTAGTACATAGTATATGAGTGAGTTGCACTGAAAAACTTAGAATATAAGAAACGCACAGTGTAGTACATAGTATATGAGTGAGTTGCACTGAAAAACTTAGAATATAAGAAATGCACAGTGTAGTACATAGTATATGAGTGAGTTGCACTGAAAAACTTAGAATATAAGAAACGCACAGTGTAAGTACATAGTATATGAGTGAGTTGCACTGAAAAACTTAGAATATAAGAAACGCACAGTGTAGTACATAGTATATGAGTGAGTTTGCACTGAAAAACTTAGAATTTACTGAAAAACCCGCATTACACGAAATGCACAGTGTAGTACATAGTATATGAGTGAGTTGCACTGAAAAACTTAGAATATAAGAAACGCACAGTGTAGTACATAGGTATATGAGTGAGTTGCACTGAAAAACTTAGAATATAAGAAACGCACAGTGTAGTACATAGTATATGAGTGAGTTGCACTGAAAACTTAGAATATAAGAAACGCACAGTGTAGTACATAGTATATGAGTGAGTTGCACTGAAAAACTTAGAATTTAAGAAACGCACAGTGTAGTACATAGTATATGAGTGAGTTGCACTGAAAAACTTAGAATATAAGAAACGCACAGTGTAGTACATATTATATGAGTGAATTGCACTGAAAAACTTAGAATTTACTGAAAAACCCGCATTAGACGAAATGCACAGTGTAGTACATTGTATATGAGTGAGTTGCACTGAAAAACTTAGAATTTACTGAAAACCCGCATTAGACGAAATGCACAGTGTAGTACATTGTATATGAGTGAGTTGCACTGAAAAACTTAGAATTTAAGAAACGCACAGTGTAGTACATAGTATATGAGTGAGTTGCACTGAAAAACTTAGAATATAAGAAACGCACAGTGTAGTACATATTATATGAGTGAATTGCACTGAAAAACTTAGAATTTACTGAAAAACCCGCATTAGACGAAATGCACAGTGTAGTACATTGTATATGAGTGAGTTGCACTGAAAAACTTAGAATTTACTGAAAAACCCGCATTAGACGAAATGCACAGTGTAGTACATTGTATATGAGTGAGTTGCACAGAAAACTTAGAATTTACTGAAAAACCCGCATTAGACGAAATGCACAGTGTAGTACATTGTATATGAGTGAGTTGCACTGAAAAACTTAGAATTTACTGAAAAGACCCGCATTAGACGAAATGCACAGTGTAGTACATTGTATATGAGTGAGTTGCACTGAAAAACTTAGAATTTACTGAAAAACCCGCATTAGACGAAATGCACAGTGTAGTACATTGTATATGAGTGAGTTGCACTGAAAAAACTTAGAATTTACTGAAAAACCCCGCATTAGACGAAATGCACAGTGTAGTACATTGTATATGAGTGAGTTGCACTGAAAAACTTAGAATTTACTGAAAAACCCGCATTAGACGAAATGCACAGTTGTAGTACATTGTATATGAGTGAGTTGCACTGAAAAACTTAGAATTTACTGAAAACCCGCATTACACGAAATGCACAGTGTAGTACATAGTATATGAGTGAGTTGCACTGAAAAACTTAGAATATAAGAAACGCACAGTGTAGTACATAGTATATGAGTGAGTTGCACTGAAAAACCTTAGAATATAAGAAACGCACAGTGTAGTACATAGTATATGAGTGAGTTGCACTGAAAACTTAGAATATAAGAAACGCACAGTGTAAGTACATAGTATATGAGTGAGTTGCACTGAAAAACTTAGAATATAAGAAACGCACAGTGTAGTACATAGTATATGAGTGAGTTGCACTGAAAAACTTAGAATTTACTGAAAAACCCGCATTACACGAAATGCACAGTGTAGTACATAGTATATGAGTGAGTTGCACTGAAAAACTTAGAATATAAGAAACGCACAGTGTAGTACATAGTATATGAGTGAGTTGCACTGAAAAACTTAGAATATAAGAAACGCACAGTGTAGTACATAGTATATGAGTGAGTTGCACTGAAAAACTTAGAATATAAGAAACGCACAGTGTAGTACATAGTATATGAGTGAGTTGCACTGAAAAACTTAGAATTTAAGAAACGCACAGTGTAGTACATAGTATATGAGTGAGTTGCACTGAAAAACTTAGAATATAAGAAACGCACAGTGTAGTACATATTATATGAGTGAATTGCACTGAAAAACTTAGAATTTACTGAAAAACCCGCATTAGACGAAATGCACAGTGTAGTACATTGTATATGAGTGAGTTGCACTGAAAAACTTAGAATTTACTGAAAAACCCGCATTAGACGAAATGCACAGTGTAGTACATTGTATATGAGTGAGTTGCACTGAAAAACTTAGAATTTAAGAAACGCACAGTGTAGTACATAGTATATGAGTGAGTTGCACTGAAAAACTTAGAATATAAGAAACGCACAGTGTAGTACATATTATATGAGTGAATTGCACTGAAAAACTTAGAATTTACTGAAAAACCCGCATTAGACGAAATGCACAGTGTAGTACATTGTATATGAGTGAGTTGCACTGAAAAACTTAGAATTTACTGAAAAACCCGCATTAGACGAAATGCACAGTGTAGTACATTGTATATGAGTGAGTTGCACTGAAAAACTTAGAATTTACTGAAAAACCGCATTAGACGAAATGCACAGTGTAGTACATTGTATATGAGTGGAGTTGCACTGAAAAACTTAGAATTTACTGAAAAACCCGCATTAGACGAAATGCACAGTGTAGTACATTGTATATGAGTGAGTTTGCACTGAAAAAATTAGAATTTACTGAAAAACCCGCATTAGACGAAATGCACAGTGTAGTACATTGTATATGAGTGAGTTGCACTGAAAAACTTAGAATTTACTGAAAAACCCGCATTAGACGAAATGCACAGTTTAGTACATTGTATGTGAGTGAATTGCACTGAAAAATTTAGAATTTACTGAAAAACCCGCATTAGACGAAATGCACAGTGTAGTACATTGTATATGAGTGAGTTGCACTGAAAAAACATAGAATTTACTGAAAAACCCGCATTAGACGAAATGCACAGTGTAGTACATGTGTATAAGAGTGAGTTGCACTGAAAAACTTAGAATTTACTGAAAAACCCGCATTAGCCGAAATGTACAGTGTAGTACATAGTATATGAGTGAGTTGCACTGAAAAACTTAGAATTTACTGAAAAACCCGCATTAGACGAAATGCACAGTGTAGTACATAGTATATGAGTGATTTGCACTGAAAAACTTAGAATTTACTGAAAAACCCGCATTAGACGAAATGCACAGTGTAGTACATTGTATATGAGTGAATTGCACTGAAAAACTTAGAATTTACTGAAAAACCCGCATTAGACGAAATGCACAGTGTAGTACAATGTATATGAGTGAGTTGCACTGAAAAACTTAGAATTTACTGAAAAACACGTATTAGACGAAATGCACAGTGTGTACATTGTATATGAGTGAGTTGCACTGAAAAACTTAGAATTTACTGAAAAACCCACATTAGACGAAATGCACAGTGTAGTACATTGTATATGAGTGAGTTGCACTGAAAAACTTAGAATTTACTGAAAAACCCGCATTAGACGAAATGCACAGTGTAGTACATTGTATATGAGTGAGTTGGCACTGAAAAACTTAGAATTTACTGAAAAACCCGCATTAGACGAAATGCACACTGAGAGTACATTGTATATGAGTGAGTTGCACGGAAAAACTTAGAATTTACTGAAAAACCCGCATTAGACGAAATGCACAGTGTAGTACATTGTATATGAGTGAGTTGCACTGAAAAACTTAGAATTTACTGAAAAACCCGCATTAGACGAAATGCACAGTGTAGTACATTGTATATGAGTGAGTTGCACTGAAAAACTTAGAATTTACTGAAAAACCCCCATTATACGAAATGCACAGTGTAGTACATTGTATATGAGTGAGTTGCACTGAAAAACTAGAATTTACTGAAAAACCCGCATTAGACGAAATGCACAGTGTAGTACATAGTATATGAGTGAGTTGCACTGAAAAAACTTAGAATTTACTGAAAAACCCGCATTAGACGAAATGCACAGTGTAGTACATAGTATATGAGTGAGTTGCACTGAAAACTTAGAATTTACTGAAAAACCCGCATTAGACGAAATGCACAGTGTAGTACATAGTATATGAGTGAGTTGCACTGAAAACTTAGAATATAAGAAACGCACAGTGTAGTACATAGTATATGAGTGAGTTGCACTGAAAAACTTAGAATATAAGAAACGCACAGTGTAGTACATAGTATATGAGTGAGTTGCACTGAAAAACTTAGAATATAAGAAACGCACAGTGTAGTACATAGTATATGAGTGAGTTGCACTGAAAAACTTAGAATATAAGAAACGCACAGTGTAGTACATAGTATATGAGTGAGTTGCACTGAAAAACTTAGAAGATAAGAAACGCACAGTGTAGTACATAGTATATGAGTGAGTTGCACTGAAAAACTTAGAATTTACTGAAAAACCCGCATTACACGAAATGCACAGTGTAGTACATAGTATATGAGTGAGTTGCACTGAAAAACTTAGAATATAAGAAACGCACAGTGTAGTACATAGTATATGAGTGAGTTGCACTGAAAAACTTAGAATATAAGAACGCACAGTGTGTAGTACATAGTATATGAGTGAGTTGCACTGAAAAACTTAGAATATAAGAAACGCACAGTGTAGTACATAGTATATGAGTGAGTTGCACTGAAAAACTTAGAATATAAGAAACGCACAGTGTAGTACATAGTATATGAGTGAGTTGCACTGAAAAACTTAGAATTTACTGAAAAACCCGCATTACACGAAATGCACAGTGTAGTACATAGTATATGAGTGAGTTGCACTGAAAAACTTAGAATATAAGAAACGCACAGTGTAGTACATAGTATATGAGTGAGTTGCACTGAAAAACTTAGAATATAAGAAATGCACAGTGTAGTACATAGTATATGAGTGAGTTGCACTGAAAAACTTAGAATATAAGAAACGCACAGTGTAGTACATAGTATATGAGTGAGTTGCACTGAAAAACTTAGAATATAAGAAACGCACAGTGTAGTACATAGTATATGAGTGAGTTGCACTGAAAAACTTAGAATTTACTGGAAAAACCCGCATTACACGAAATGCACAGTGTAGTACATAGTATATGAGTGAGTTGCACTGAAAAACTTAGAATATAAGAAACGCACAGTGTAGTACATAGTATATGAGTGAGTTGCACTGAAAAACTTAGAATATAAGAAACGCACAGTGTAGTACATAGTATATGAGTGAGTTGCACTGAAAAACTTAGAATTTACTGAAAAAACCCGCATTAGACGAAATGCACAGTGTAGTACATTGTATATGAGTGAGTTGCACTGAAAAACTTAGAATTTACTGAAAAACCCGCATTAGACGAAATGCACAGTGTAGTACATTGTATATGAGTGAGTTGCACTGAAAAACTTAGAATTTAAGAAACGCACAGTGGTAGTACATAGTATATGAGTGAGTTGCACTGAAAAACTTAGAATATAAGAAACGCACAGTGTAGTACATATTATATGAGTGAATTGCACTGAAAAACTTAGAATTTACTGAAAAACCCGCATTAGACGAAATGCACAGTGTAGTACATTGTATATGAGTGAGTTGCACTGAAAAACTTAGAATTTACTGAAAAACCCGCATTAGACGAAATGCACAGTGTAGTACATTGTATATGAGTGAGTTGCACAGAAAAACTTAGAATTTACTGAAAAACCCGCATTAGACGAAATGCACAGTGTAGTACATTGTATATGAGTGAGTTGCACTGAAAAACTTAGAATTTACTGAAAAACCCGCATTAGACGAAATGCACAGTGTAGTACATTGTATATGAGTGAGTTGCACTGAAAAACTTAGAATTTACTGAAAAACCCCGCATTAGACGAAATGCACAGTGTAGTACATTGTATATGAGTGAGTTGCACTGAAAAACTTAGAATTTACTGAAAAACCCGCATTAGACGAAATGCACAGTGTAGTACATTGTATATGAGTGAGTTGCACTGAAAAACTTAGAATTTACTGAAAAACCCGCATTAGACGAAATGCACAGTTTAGTACATTGTATGTGAGTGAATTGCACTGAAAAATTTAGAATTTACTGAAAAACCCGCATTAGACGAAATGCACAGTGTAGTACATTGTATATGAGTGAGTTGCACTGAAAAACATAGAATTTACTGAAAAACCCGCATTAGACGAAATGCACAGTGTAGTACATTGTATAAGAGTGAGTTGCACTGAAAAACTTAGAATTTACTGAAAAACCCGCATTAGCCGAAATGTACAGTGTAGTACATAGTATATGAGTGAGTTGCACTGAAAAACTTAGAATTTACTGAAAAACCCGCATTAGACGAAATGCACAGTGTAGTACATAGTATATGAGTGATTTGCACTGAAAAACTTAGAATTTACTGAAAAACCCGCATTAGACGAAATGCACAGGTGTAGTACATTGTATATGAGTGAATTGCACTGAAAACTTAGAATTTACTGAAAAACCCGCATTAGACGAAATGCACAGTGTAGTACAATGTATATGAGTGAGTTGCACTGAAAAACTTAGAATTACTGAAAAACACGTATTAGACGAAATGCACAGTGTAGTACATTGTATATGAGTGAGTTGCACTGAAAAACTTAGAATTTACTGAAAAACCCACATTAGACGAAATGCACAGTGTAGTACATTGTATATGAGTGAGTTGCACTGAAAAACTTAGAATTTACTGAAAAAACCCGCATTAGACGAAATGCACAGTGTAGTACATTGTATAAGAGTGAGTTGCACTGAAAAATCTTAGAATTTACTGAAAAACCCGCATTAGACGAAAATGCACACTGAGAGTACATTGTATATGAGTGAGTTGCACGGAAAACTTAGAATTTACTGAAAAACCCGCATTAGACGAAATGCACAGTGTAGTACATTGTATATGAGTGAGTTGCACTGAAAAACTTAGAATTTACTGAAAAACCCGCATTAGACGAAATGCACAGTGTAGTACATTGTATATGAGTGAGTTGCACTGAAAAACTTAGAATTTACTGAAAAACCCGCATTAGACGAAATGCACAGTGTAGTACATTGTATATGAGTGAGTTGCACTGAAAAACTTAGAATTTACTGAAAAACCCGCATTACACGAAATGCACAGTGTAGTACATAGTATATGAGTGAGTTGCACTGAAAAACTTAGAATATAAGAAACGCACAGTGTAGTACATAGTAATGAGTGAGTTGCACTGAAAAACTTAGAATATAAGAAACGCACAGTGTAGTACATAGTATATGAGTGAGTTGCACTGAAAAACTTAGAATATAAGAAACGCACAGTGTAGTACATAGTATATGAGTGAGTTGCACTGAAAAACTTAGAATATAAGAAACGCACAGTGTAGTACATAGTATATGAGTGAGTTGCACTGAAAAACTTAGAATTTACTGAAAAACCCGCATTACACGAAATGCACAGTGTAGTACATAGTATATGAGTGAGTTGCACTGAAAAACTTAGAATATAAGAACGCACAGTGTAGTACATAGTATATGAGTGAGTTGCACTGAAAAACTTAGAATATAAGAAACGCACAGTGTAGTACATAGTATATGAGTGAGTTGCACTGAAAAACTTAGAATATAAGAAACGCACAGTGTAGTACATAGTATATGAGTGAGTTGCACTGAAAAACTTAGAATTTAAGAAACGCACAGTGTAGTACATAGTATATGAGTGAGTTTGCACTGAAAAACTTAGAATATAAGAAACGCACAGTGTAGTACATATTATATGAGTGAATTGCACTGAAAAACTTAGAATTTACTGAAAAACCGCATTAGACGAAATGCACAGTGTAGTACATTGTATATGAGTGAGTTGCACTGAAAAACTTAGAATTTACTGAAAAACCCGCATTAGACGAAATGCACAGTGTAGTACATTGTATATGAGTGAGTTGCACTGAAAAACTTAGAATTTAAGAAACGCACAGTGTAGTACAAGTATATGAGTGAGTTGCACTGAAAAACTTAGAATATAAGAAACGCACAGTGTAGTACATATTATATGAGTGAATTGCACTGAA
This sequence comes from Mus caroli, assembly GCF_978045245.1. NCBI lineage: Eukaryota > Metazoa > Chordata > Mammalia > Rodentia > Muridae > Mus > Mus caroli. The sequence continues at coordinate 73,442 of NW_028227710.1, read as the reverse complement.
AAACTTAGAATTTACTGAAAAACCCGCATTAGACGAAATGCACAGTGTAGTACATTGTATATGAGTGAGTTGCACTGAAAAACTTAGAATTTACTGAAAAACCCGCATTAGACGAAATGCACAGTGTAGTACATTGTATATGAGTGAGTTGCACAGAAAAACTTAGAATTTACTGAAAAACCCGCATTAGACGAAATGCACAGTGTAGTACATTGTATATGAGTGAGTTGCACTGAAAAACTTAGAATTTACTGAAAAACCCGCATTAGACGAAATGCACAGTGTAGTACATTGTATATGAGTGAGTTGCACTGAAAAACTTAGAATTTACTGAAAAACCCGCATTAGACGAAATGCACAGTGTAGTACATTGTATATGAGTGAGTTGCACTGAAAAACTTAGAATTTACTGAAAAACCCGCATTAGACGAAATGCACAGTGTAGTACATTGTATATGAGTGAGTTTGCACTGAAAAACTTAGAATTTACTGAAAAACCCGCATTAGACGAAATGCACAGTTTAGTACATTGTATGTGAGTGAATTGCACTGAAAAATTTAGAATTTACTGAAAAACCCGCATTAGACGAAATGCACAGTGTAGTACATTGTATATGAGTGAGTTGCACTGAAAAACATAGAATTTACTGAAAAACCCGCATTTGACGAAATGCACAGTGTAGTACATTGTATAAGAGTGAGTTGCACTGAAAAACTTAGAATTTACTGAAAAACCCGCATTAGCCGAAATGTACAGTGTAGTACATAGTATATGAGTGAGTTGCACTGAAAACTTAGAATTTACTGAAAAACCCGCATTAGACGAAATGCACAGTGTAGTACATAGTATATGAGTGATTTGCACTGAAAAACTTAGAATTTACTGAAAAACCCGCATTAGACGAAATGCACAGTGTAGTACATTGTATATGAGTGAATTGCACTGAAAAACTTAGAATTTACTGAAAAACCCGCATTAGACGAAATGCACAGTGTAGTACAATGTATATGAGTGAGTTGCACTGAAAAACTTAGAATTTACTGAAAAACACGTATTAGACGAAATGCACAGTGTAGTACATTGTATATGAGTGAGTTGCACTGAAAAACTTAGAATTTACTGAAAAACCCACATTAGACGAAATGCACAGTGTAGTACATTGTATATGAGTGAGTTGCACTGAAAAACTTAGAATTTACTGAAAAACCCGCATTAGACGAAATGCCCAGTGTAGTACATTGTATATGAGTGAGTTGCACTGAAAAACTTAGAATTTACTGAAAAACCCGCATTAGACGAAATGCACACTGAGAGTACATTGTATATGAGTGATGTTGCACGGAAAAACTTAGAATTTACTGAAAAACCCGCATTAGACGAAATGCACAGTGTAGTACATTGTATATGAGTGAGTTGCACTGAAAAACTTAGAATTTACTGAAAAACCCGCATTAGACGAAATGCACAGTGTAGTACATTGTATATGAGTGAGTTGCACTGAAAAACTTAGAATTTACTGAAAAACCCCCATTATACGAAATGCACAGTGTAGTACATTGTATATGAGTGAGTTGCACTGAAAAACTTAGAATTTACTGAAAAACCCGCATTAGACGAAATGCACAGTGTAGTACATAGTATATGAGTGAGTTGCACTGAAAAACTTAGAATTTACTGAAAAACCCGCATTAGACGAAATGCACAGTGTAGTACATAGTATATGAGTGAGTTGCACTGAAAAACTTAGAATTTACTGAAAAACCGCATTAGACGAAATGCACAGTGTAGTACATAGTATATGAGTGAGTTGCACTGAAAAAACTTAGAATATAAGAAACGCACAGTGTAGTACATAGTAGATGAGTGAGTTGCACTGAAAAACTTAGAATATAAGAAACTCACAGTGTAGTACATAGTATATGAAGTGAGTTGCACTGAAAAACTTAGAATATAAGAAACGCACAGTGTAGTACATAGTATATGAGTGAGTTGCACTGAAAACTTAGAATATAAGAAACGCACAGTGTAGTACATAGTATATGAGTGAGTTGCACTGAAAAACTTAGAATATAAGAAACGCACAGTGTAGTACATAGTATATGAGTGAGTTGCACTGAAAAACTTAGAATTTACTGAAAAACCCGCATTACACGAAATGCACAGTGTAGTACATAGTATATGAGTGAGTTGCACTGAAAAACTTAGAATATAAGAAACGCACAGTGTAGTACATAGTATATGAGTGAGTTGCACTGAAAAACTTAGAATATAAGAAACGCACAGTGTAGTACATAGTATATGAGTGAGTTGCACTGAAAAACTTAGAATATAAGAAACGCACAGTGTAGTACATAGTATATGAGTGAGTTGCACTGAAAAACTTAGAATATAAGAAACGCACAGTGTAGTACATAGTATATGAGTGAGTTGCACTGAAAAACTTAGAATTTACTGAAAAACCCGCATTACACGAAATGCACAGTGTAGTACATAGTATATGAGTGAGTTGCACTGAAAAACTTAGAATATAAGAAACGCACAGTGTAGTACATAGTATATGAGTGAGTTGCACTGAAAAACTTAGAATATAAGAAACGCACAGTGTAGTACATAGTATATGAGTGAGTTGCACTGAAAAACTTAGAATATAAGAAACGCACAGTGTAGTACATAGTATATGAGTGAGTTGCACTGAAAAACTTAGAATTTAAGAAACGCACAGTGTAGTACATAGTATATGAGTGAGTTGCACTGAAAAACTTAGAATATAAGAAACGCACAGTGTAGTACATATTATATGAGTGAATTGCACTGAAAAACTTAGAATTTACTGAAAAACCCGCATTAGACGAAATGCACAGTGTAGTACATTGTATATGAGTGAGTTGCACTGAAAAACTTAGAATTTACTGAAAAACCCGCATTAGACGAAATGCACAGTGTAGTACATTGTATATGAGTGAGTTGCACTGAAAAACTTAGAATTTAAGAAACGCACAGTGTAGTACATAGTATATGAGTGAGTTGCACTGAAAAACTTAGAATATAAGAAACGCACAGTGTAGTACATATTATATGAGTGAATTGCACTGAAAAACTTAGAATTTACTGAAAAACCCGCATTAGACGAAATGCACAGTGTAGTACATTGTATATGAGTGAGTTGCACTGAAAAACTTAGAATTTACTGAAAAACCCGCATTAGACGAAATGCACAGTGTAGTACATTGTATATGAGTGAGTTGCACAGAAAAACTTAGAATTTACTGAAAAACCCGCATTAGACGAAATGCACAGTGTAGTACATTGTATATGAGTGAGTTGCACTGAAAAACTTAGAATTTACTGAAAAACCCGCATTAGACGAAATGCACAGTGTAGTACATTGTATATGAGTGAGTTGCACTGAAAAACTTAGAATTTACTGAAAAACCTGCATTAGACGAAATGCACAGTGTAGTACATTGTATATGAGTGAGTTGCACTGAAAAACTTAGAATTTACTGAAAAACCCGCATTAGACGAAATGCACAGTGTAGTACATAGTATATGAGTGAGTTGCACTGAAAAACTTAGAATTTACTGAAAAACCCGCATTAGACGAAATGCACAGTGTAGTACATTGTATATGAGTGAGTTGCACTGAAAAACTTAGAATTTACTGAAAAATCCGCATTAGGCGAAATGCACAGTGTAGTACATTGTATATGAGTGAGTTGCACTGAAAAACTTAGAATTTACTGAAAAACCCGCATTAGACGAAATGCACAGTGTAGTACATTGTATATGAGTGAGTTGCACTGAAAAACTTAGAATTTACTGAAAAACCCGCATTAGACGAAATGCACAGTGTAGTACATTGTATATGAGTGAGTTGCACTGAAAAACTTAGAATTTACTGAAAAACCCGCATTAGGCGAAATGCACAGTGTAGTACATTGTATATGAGTGAGTTTCACTGAAAAACTTAGAATTTACTGAAAAACCCGCATTAGGCGAAATGCACAGTGTAGTACATTGTATATGAGTGAGTTGCACTAAAAAACTTAGAATTTACTGAAAAACCCGCATTAGACGAAATGCACAGTGTAGTACATTGTATATGAGTGAGTTGCACTGAAAAACTTAGAATTTACTGAAAAACCCGCATTAGACGAAATGCACAGTGTAGTACATTGTATATGAGTGAGTTGCACTGAAAAACTTAGAATTTACTGAAAAACCCGCATTAGACGAAATGCACAGTGTAGTACATTGTATATGAGTGAGTTGCACTGAAAAACTTAGAATTTACTGAAAAACCCGCATTAGACGAAATGCACAGTTTAGTACATTGTATGTGAGTGAATTGCACTGAAAAATTTAGAATTTACTGAAAAACCCGCATTAGACGAAATGCACAGTGTAGTACATTGTATATGAGTGAGTTGCACTGAAAAACATAGAATTTACTGAAAAACCCGCATTAGACGAAATGCACAGTGTAGTACATTGTATAAGAGTGAGTTGCACTGAAAAACTTAGAATTTACTGAAAAACCCGCATTAGCCGAAATGTACAGTGTAGTACATAGTATATGAGTGAGTTGCACTGAAAAACTTAGAATTTACTGAAAAACCCGCATTAGACGAAATGCACAGTGTAGTACATAGTATATGAGTGATTTGCACTGAAAAACTTAGAATTTACTGAAAAACCCGCATTAGACGAAATGCACAGTGTAGTACATTGTATATGAGTGAATTGCACTGAAAAACTTAGAATTTACTGAAAAACCCGCATTAGACGAAATGCACAGTGTAGTACAATGTATATGAGTGAGTTGCACTGAAAAACTTAGAATTTACTGAAAAACACGTATTAGACGAAATGCACAGTGTAGTACATTGTATATGAGTGAGTTGCACTGAAAAACTTAGAATTTACTGAAAAACCCGCATTAGACGAAATGCACAGTGTAGTACATTGTATATGAGTGAGTTGCACTGAAAAACTTAGAATTTACTGAAAAACCCGCATTAGACGAAATGCACAGTGTAGTACATTGTATATGAGTGAGTTGCACTGAAAAACTTAGAATTTACTGAAAAACCCGCATTAGACGAAATGCACACTGAGAGTACATTGTATATGAGTGAGTTGCACGGAAAAACTTAGAATTTACTGAAAAACCCGCATTAGACGAAATGCACAGTGTAGTACATTGTATATGAGTGAGTTGCACTGAAAAACTTAGAATTTACTGAAAAACCCGCATTAGACGAAATGCACAGTGTAGTACATTGTATATGAGTGAGTTGCACTGAAAAACGTAGAATTTACTGAAAAACCCGCATTATACGAAATGCACAGTGTAGTACATTGTATATGAGTGAGTTGCACTGAAAAACTTAGAATTTACTGAAAAACCCGCATTAGACGAAATGCACAGTGTAGTACATAGTATATGAGTGAGTTGCACTGAAAAACTTAGAATTTACTGAAAAACCCGCATTAGACGAAATGCACAGTGTAGTACATAGTATATGAGTGAGTTGCACTGAAAAACTTAGAATTTACTGAAAAACCCGCATTAGACGAAATGCACAGTGTAGTACATAGTATATGAGTGAGTTGCACTGAAAAACTTAGAATATAAGAAACGCACAGTGTAGTACATAGTATATGAGTGAGTTGCACTGAAAAACTTAGAATATAAGAAACGCACAGTGTAGTACATAGTATATGAGTGAGTTGCACTGAAAAACTTAGAATATAAGAAACGCACAGTGTAGTACATAGTATATGAGTGAGTTGCACTGAAAAACTTAGAATATAAGAAACGCACAGTGTAGTACATAGTATATGAGTGAGTTGCACTGAAAAACTTAGAATATAAGAAACGCACAGTGTAGTACATAGTATATGAGTGAGTTGCACTGAAAAACTTAGAATTTACTGAAAAACCCGCATTACACGAAATGCACAGTGTAGTACATAGTATATGAGTGAGTTGCACTGAAAAACTTAGAATATAAGAAACGCACAGTGTAGTACATAGTATATGAGTGAGTTGCACTGAAAAACTTAGAATATAAGAAACGCACAGTGTAGTACATAGTATATGAGTGAGTTGCACTGAAAAACTTAGAATATAAGAAACGCACAGTGTAGTACATAGTATATGAGTGAGTTGCACTGAAAAACTTAGAATATAAGAAACGCACAGTGTAGTACATAGTATATGAGTGAGTTGCACTGAAAAACTTAGAATTTACTGAAAAACCCGCATTACACGAAATGCACAGTGTAGTACATAGTATATGAGTGAGTTGCACTGAAAAACTTAGAATATAAGAAACGCACAGTGTAGTACATAGTATATGAGTGAGTTGCACTGAAAAACTTAGAATATAAGAAACGCACAGTGTAGTACATAGTATATGAGTGAGTTGCACTGAAAAACTTAGAATATAAGAAACGCACAGTGTAGTACATAGTATATGAGTGAGTTGCACTGAAAAACTTAGAATTTAAGAAACGCACAGTGTAGTACATAGTATATGAGTGAGTTGCACTGAAAAACTTAGAATATAAGAAACGCACAGTGTAGTACATATTATATGAGTGAATTGCACTGAAAAACTTAGAATTTACTGAAAAACCCGCATTAGACGAAATGCACAGTGTAGTACATTGTATATGAGTGAGTTGCACTGAAAAACTTAGAATTTACTGAAAAACCCGCATTAGACGAAATGCACAGTGTAGTACATTGTATATGAGTGAGTTGCACTGAAAAACTTAGAATTTAAGAAACGCACAGTGTAGTACATAGTATATGAGTGAGTTGCACTGAAAAACTTAGAATATAAGAAACGCACAGTGTAGTACATATTATATGAGTGAATTGCACTGAAAAACTTAGAATTTACTGAAAAACCCGCATTAGACGAAATGCACAGTGTAGTACATTGTATATGAGTGAGTTGCACTGAAAAACTTAGAATTTACTGAAAAACCCGCATTAGACGAAATGCACAGTGTAGTACATTGTATATGAGTGAGTTGCACTGAAAAACTTAGAATTTACTGAAAAACCCGCATTAGACGAAATGCACAGTGTAGTACATTGTATATGAGTGAGTTGCACTGAAAAACTTAGAATTTACTGAAAAACCCGCATTAGACGAAATGCACAGTGTAGTACATTGTATATGAGTGAGTTGCACTGAAAAACTTAGAATTTACTGAAAAACCCGCATTAGACGAAATGCACAGTGTAGTACATTGTATATGAGTGAGTTGCACTGAAAAACTTAGAATTTACTGAAAATCCCGCATTAGACGAAATGCACAGTGTAGTACATTGTATATGAGTGAGTTGCACTGAAAAACTTAGAATTTACTGAAAAACCCGCATTAGACGAAATGCACAGTGTAGTACATTGTATATGAGTGAGTTGCACTGAAAAACTTAGAATTTACTGAAAAACCTGCATTAGACGAAATGCACAGTGTAGTACATTGTATATGAGTGAGTTGCACTGAAAAACTTAGAATTTACTGAAAAACCCGCATTAGACGAAATGCACAGTGTAGTACATAGTATATGAGTGAGTTGCACTGAAAAACTTAGAATATAAGAAACGCACAGTGTAGTACATAGTATATGAGTGAGTTGCACTGAAAAACTTAGAATATAAGAAACGCACAGTGTAGTACATAGTATATGAGTGAGTTGCACTGAAAAACTTAGAATATAAGAAACGCACAGTGTAGTACATAGTATATGAGTGAGTTGCACTGAAAAACTTAGAATATAAGAAACGCACAGTGTAGTACATAGTATATGAGTGAGTTTCACTGAAAAACTTAGAATATAAGAAACGCACAGTGTAGTACATAGTATATGAGTGAGTTGCACTGAAAAACTTAGAATTTACTGAAAAACCCGCATTACACGAAATGCACAGTGTGAGTACATAGTATATGAGTGAGTTGCACTGAAAAACTTAGAATATAAGAAACGCACAGTGTAGTACATAGTATATGAGTGAGTTGCACTGAAAAACTTAGAATATAAGAAACGCACAGTGTAGTACATAGTATATGAGTGAGTTGCACTGAAAAACTTAGAATATAAGAAACGCACAGTGTAGTACATAGTATATGAGTGAGTTGCACTGAAAAACTTAGAATATAAGAAACGCACAGTGTAGTACATAGTATATGAGTGAGTTGCACTGAAAAACTTAGAATTTAAGAAACGCACAGTGTAGTACATAGTATATGAGTGAGTTGCACTGAAAAACTTAGAATATAAGAAACGCACAGTGTAGTACATATTATATGAGTGAATTGCACTGAAAAACTTAGAATTTACTGAAAAACCCGCATTAGACGAAATGCACAGTGTAGTACATTGTATATGAGTGAGTTGCACTGAAAACTTAAAATTTACTGAAAAACCCGCATTAGACGAAATGCACAGTGTAGTATATCGTATATGAGTGAGTTGCACTGAAAAACTTAGAATTTACTGAAAAACCCGCATTAGACGAAATGCACAGTGTAGTACATTGTATATGAGTGAGTTGCACTGAAAAACTTAGAATTTACTGAAAAACCCGCATTAGACGAAATGCACAGTGTAGTACATTGTATATGAGTGAGTTGCACTGAAAAACTTAGAATTTACTGAAAAACCCGCATTAGACGAAATGCACAGTGTAGTACATTGTATATGAGTGAGTTGCACTGAAAAACTTAGAATTTACTGAAAAACCCGCATTAGACGAAATGCACAGTGTAGTACATTGTATATGAGTGAGTTGCACTGAAAAACTTAGAATTTACTGAAAAACCTGCATTAGACGAAATGCACAGTGTAGTACATTGTATATGAGTGAGTTGCACTGAAAAACTTAGAATTTACTGAAAAACCCGCATTAGACGAAATGCACAGTGTAGTACATAGTATATGAGTGAGTTGCACTGAAAAACTTAGAATTTACTGAAAAACCCGCATTAGACGAAATGCACAGTGTAGTACATTGTATATGAGTGAGTTGCACTGAAAAACTTAGAATTTACTGAAAAACCCGCATTAGACGAAATGCACAGTGTAGTACATTGTATATGAGTGAGTTGCACTGAAAAACTTAGAATTTACTGAAAAACCCGCATTAGACGAAATGCACAGTGTAGTACATTGTATATGAGTGAGTTGCACTGAAAAACTTAGAATTTACTGAAAAACCCGCATTAGGCGAAATGCACAGTGTAGTACATTGTATATGAGTGAGTTTCACTGAAAAACTTAGAATTTACTGAAAAACCCGCATTAGGCGAAATGCACAGTGTAGTACATTGTATATGAGTGAGTTGCACTGAAAAACTTAGAATTTACTGAAAAACCCGCATTAGACGAAATGCACAGTGTAGTACATTGTATATGAGTGAGTTGCACTGAAAAACTTAGAATTTACTGAAAAACCCGCATTAGACGAAATGCACAGTGTAGTACATTGTATATGAGTGAGTTGCACTGAAAAACTTAGAATTTACTGAAAAACCCGCATTAGACGAAATGCACAGTGTAGTACATTGTATATGAGTGAGTTGCACTGAAAAACTTAGAATATAAGAAACGCACAGTGTAGTACATAGTATAATTGAGTGAGTTGCACTGAAAAACTTAGAATATAAGAAACGCACAGTGTAGTACATAGTATATGAGTGAGTTGCACTGAAAAACTTAGAATATAAGAAACGCACAGTGTAGTACATAGTATATGAGTGAGTTGCACTGAAAAACTTAGAATTTACTGAAAAACCCGCATTAGACGAAATGCACAGTGTAGTACATAGTATATGAGTGAGTTGCACTGAAAAACTTAGAATTTACTGAAAAACCCGCATTAGACGAAATGCACAGTGTAGTACATTGTATATGAGTGAGTTTCACTGAAAAACTTAGAATTTACTGAAAAACCCGCATTAGACGAAATGCACAGTGTAGTACATTGTATATGAGTGAGTTGCACTGAAAAACTTAGAATTTACTGAAAAACCCGCATTAGACGAAATGCACAGTGTAGTACATTGTATATGAGTGAGTTGCACTGAAAAACTTAGAATTTACTGAAAAACCCGCATTAGACGAAATGCACAGTGTAGTACATTGTATATGAGTGAGTTGCACTGAAAAACTTAGAATTTACTGAAAAACCCGCATTAGACGAAATGCACAGTGTAGTACATTGTATATGAGTGAGTTGCACTGAAAAACTTAGAATTTACTGAAAAACCCGCATTAGACGAAATGCACAGTGTAGTACATTGTATATGAGTGAGTTGCACTGAAAAACTTAGAATTTACTGAAAAACCCGCATTAGACGAAATGCACAGTGTAGTACATAGTATATGAGTGAGTTGCACTGAAAAACTTAGAATTTACTGAAAAACCCGCATTAGACGAAATGCACAGTGTAGTACATAGTATATGAGTGAGTTGCACTGAAAAACTTAGAATTTACTGAAAAACCCGCATTAGACGAAATGCACAGTGTAGTACATAGTATATGAGTGAGTTGCACTGAAAAACTTAGAATATAAGAAACGCACAGTGTAGTACATAGTATATGAGTGAGTTGCACTGAAAAACTTAGAATATAAGAAACGCACAGTGTAGTACATAGTATATGAGTGAGTTGCACTGAAAAACTTAGAATATAAGAAACGCACAGTGTAGTACATAGTATATGAGTGAGTTGCACTGAAAAACTTAGAATATAAGAAACGCACAGTGTAGTACATAGTATATGAGTGAGTTGCACTGAAAAACTTAGAATATAAGAAACGCACAGTGTAGTACATAGTATATGAGTGAGTTGCACTGAAAAACTTAGAATTTACTGAAAAACCCGCATTACACGAAATGCACAGTGTAGTACGTAGTATATGAGTGAGTTGCACTGAAAAACTTAGAATATAAGAAACGCACAGTGTAGTACATAGTATATGAGTGAGTTGCACTGAAAAACTTAGAATTTAAGAAACGCACAGTGTAGTACATAGTATATGAGTGAGTTGCACTGAAAAACTTAGAATATAAGAAACGCACAGTGTAGTACATATTATATGAGTGAATTGCACTGAAAAACTTAGAATTTACTGAAAAACCCGCATTAGACGAAATGCACAGTGTAGTACATTGTATATGAGTGAGTTGCACTGAAAAACTTAGAATTTACTGAAAAACCCGCATTAGACGAAATGCACAGTGTAGTACATTGTATATGAGTGAGTTGCACAGAAAAACTTAGAATTTACTGAAAAACCCGCATTAGACGAAATGCACAGTGTAGTACATTGTATATGAGTGAGTTGCACTGAAAAACTTAGAATTTACTGAAAAACCCGCATTAGACGAAATGCACAGTGTAGTACATTGTATATGAGTGAGTTGCACTGAAAAACTTAGAATTTACTGAAAAACCTGCATTAGACGAAATGCACAGTGTAGTACATTGTATATGAGTGAGTTGCACTGAAAAACTTAGAATTTACTGAAAAACCCGCATTAGACGAAATGCACAGTGTAGTACATAGTATATGAGTGAGTTGCACTGAAAAACTTAGAATTTACTGAAAAACCCGCATTAGACGAAATGCACAGTGTAGTACATTGTATATGAGTGAGTTGCACTGAAAAACTTAGAATTTACTGAAAAATCCGCATTAGGCGAAATGCACAGTGTAGTACATTGTATATGAGTGAGTTGCACTGAAAAACTTAGAATTTACTGAAAAACCCGCATTAGACGAAATGCACAGTGTAGTACATTGTATATGAGTGAGTTGCACTGAAAAACTTAGAATTTACTGAAAAACCCGCATTAGACGAAATGCACAGTGTAGTACATTGTATATGAGTGAGTTGCACTGAAAAACTTAGAATTTACTGAAAAACCCGCATTAGGCGAAATGCACAGTGTAGTACATTGTATATGAGTGAGTTTCACTGAAAAACTTAGAATTTACTGAAAAACCCGCATTAGGCGAAATGCACAGTGTAGTACATTGTATATGAGTGAGTTGCACTGAAAAACTTAGAATTTACTGAAAAACCCGCATTAGACGAAATGCACAGTGTAGTACATTGTATATGAGTGAGTTGCACTGAAAAACTTAGAATTTACTGAAAAACCCGCATTAGACGAAATGCACAGTGTAGTACATTGTATATGAGTGAGTTGCACTGAAAAACTTAGAATTTACTGAAAAACCCGCATTAGACGAAATGCACAGTGTAGTACATTGTATATGAGTGAGTTGCACTGAAAAACTTAGAATTTACTGAAAAACCCGCATTAGACGAAATGCACAGTTTAGTACATTGTATGTGAGTGAATTGCACTGAAAAATTTAGAATTTACTGAAAAACCCGCATTAGACGAAATGCACAGTGTAGTACATTGTATATGAGTGAGTTGCACTGAAAAACATAGAATTTACTGAAAAACCCGCATTAGACGAAATGCACAGTGTAGTACATTGTATAAGAGTGAGTTGCACTGAAAAACTTAGAATTTACTGAAAAACCCGCATTAGCCGAAATGTACAGTGTAGTACATAGTATATGAGTGAGTTGCACTGAAAAACTTAGAATTTACTGAAAAACCCGCATTAGACGAAATGCACAGTGTAGTACATAGTATATGAGTGATTTGCACTGAAAAACTTAGAATTTACTGAAAAACACGCATTAGACGAAATGCACAGTGTAGTACATTGTATATGAGTGAATTGCACTGAAAAACTTAGAATTTACTGAAAAACCCGCATTAGACGAAATGCACAGTGTAGTACAATGTATATGAGTGAGTTGCACTGAAAAACTTAGAATTTACTGAAAAACACGTATTAGACGAAATGCACAGTGTAGTACATTGTATATGAGTGAGTTGCACTGAAAAACTTAGAATTTACTGAAAAACCCACATCAGACGAAATGCACAGTGTAGTACATTGTATATGAGTGAGTTGCACTGAAAAACTTAGAATTTACTGAAAAACCCGCATTAGACGAAATGCACAGTGTAGTACATTGTATATGAGTGAGTTGCACTGAAAAACTTAGAATTTACTGAAAAACCCGCATTAGACGAAATGCACACTGAGAGTACATTGTATATGAGTGAGTTGCACGGAAAAACTTAGAATTTACTGAAAAACCCGCATTAGACGAAATGCACAGTGTAGTACATTGTATATGAGTGAGTTGCACTGAAAAACTTAGAATTTACTGAAAAACCCGCATTAGACGAAATGCACAGTGTAGTACATTGTATATGAGTGAGTTGCACTGAAAAACTTAGAATTTACTGAAAAACCCGCATTATACGAAATGCACAGTGTAGTACATTGTATATGAGTGAGTTGCACTGAAAAACTTAGAATTTACTGAAAAACCCGCATTAGACGAAATGCACAGTGTAGTACATAGTATATGAGTGAGTTGCACTGAAAAACTTAGAATTTACTGAAAAACCCGCATTAGACGAAATGCACAGTGTAGTACATAGTATATGAGTGAGTTGCACTGAAAAACTTAGAATTTACTGAAAAACCCGCATTAGACGAAATGCACAGTGTAGTACATAGTATATGAGTGAGTTGCACTGAAAAACTTAGAATATAAGAAACGCACAGTGTAGTACATAGTATATGAGTGAGTTGCACTGAAAAACTTAGAATATAAGAAACGCACAGTGTAGTACATAGTATATGAGTGAGTTGCACTGAAAAACTTAGAATATAAGAAACGCACAGTGTAGTATATAGTATATGAGTGAGTTGCACTGAAAAACTTAGAATATAAGAAACGCACAGTGTAGTACATAGTATATGAGTGAGTTGCACTGAAAAACTTAGAATATAAGAAACGCACAGTGTAGTACATAGTATATGAGTGAGTTGCACTGAAAAACTTAGAATTTACTGAAAAACCCGCATTACACGAAATGCACAGTGTAGTACATAGTATATGAGTGAGTTGCACTGAAAAACTTAGAATATAAGAAACGCACAGTGTAGTACATAGTATATGAGTGAGTTGCACTGAAAAACTTAGAATATAAGAAACGCACAGTGTAGTACATAGTATATGAGTGAGTTGCACTGAAAAACTTAGAATATAAGAAACGCACAGTGTAGTACATAGTATATGAGTGAGTTGCACTGAAAAACTTAGAATATAAGAAACGCACAGTGTAGTACATAGTATATGAGTGAGTTGCACTGAAAAACTTAGAATTTACTGAAAAACCCGCATTACACGAAATGCACAGTGTAGTACATAGTATATGAGTGAGTTGCACTGAAAAACTTAGAATATAAGAAACGCACAGTGTAGTACATAGTATATGAGTGAGTTGCACTGAAAAACTTAGAATATAAGAAACGCACAGTGTAGTACATAGTATATGAGTGAGTTGCACTGAAAAACTTAGAATATAAGAAACGCACAGTGTAGTACATAGTATATGAGTGAGTTGCACTGAAAAACTTAGAATTTAAGAAACGCACAGTGTAGTACATAGTATATGAGTGAGTTGCACTGAAAAACTTAGAATATAAGAAACGCACAGTGTAGTACATATTATATGAGTGAATTGCACTGAAAAACTTAGAATTTACTGAAAAACCCGCATTAGACGAAATGCACAGTGTAGTACATTGTATATGAGTGAGTTGCACTGAAAAACTTAGAATTTACTGAAAAACCCGCATTAGACGAAATGCACAGTGTAGTACATTGTATATGAGTGAGTTGCACTGAAAAACTTAGAATTTAAGAAACGCACAGTGTAGTACATATTATATGAGTGAATTGCACTGAAAAACTTAGAATTTACTGAAAAACCCGCATTAGACGAAATGCACAGTGTAGTACATTGTATATGAGTGAGTTGCACTGAAAAACTTAGAATTTACTGAAAAACCCGCATTAGACGAAATGCACAGTGTAGTACATTGTATATGAGTGAGTTGCACAGAAAAACTTAGAATTTACTGAAAAACCCGCATTAGACGAAATGCACAGTGTAGTACATTGTATATGAGTGAGTTGCACTGAAAAACTTAGAATTTACTGAAAAACCCGCATTAGACGAAATGCACAGTGTAGTACATTGTATATGAGTGAGTTGCACTGAAAAACTTAGAATTTACTGAAAAACCTGCATTAGACGAAATGCACAGTGTAGTACATTGTATATGAGTGAGTTGCACTGAAAAACTTAGAATTTACTGAAAAACCCGCATTAGACGAAATGCACAGTGTAGTACATAGTATATGAGTGAGTTGCACTGAAAAACTTAGAATTTACTGAAAAACCCGCATTAGACGAAATGCACAGTGTAGTACATTGTATATGAGTGAGTTGCACTGAAAAACTTAGAATTTACTGAAAAATCCGCATTAGGCGAAATGCACAGTGTAGTACATTGTATATGAGTGAGTTGCACTGAAAAACTTAGAATTTACTGAAAAACCCGCATTAGACGAAATGCACAGTGTAGTACATTGTATATGAGTGAGTTGCACTGAAAAACTTAGAATTTACTGAAAAACCCGCATTAGACGAAATGCACAGTGTAGTACATTGTATATGAGTGAGTTGCACTGAAAAACTTAGAATTTACTGAAAAACCCGCATTAGGCGAAATGCACAGTGTAGTACATTGTATATGAGTGAGTTTCACTGAAAAACTTAGAATTTACTGAAAAACCCGCATTAGGCGAAATGCACAGTGTAGTACATTGTATATGAGTGAGTTGCACTGAAAAACTTAGAATTTACTGAAAAACCCGCATTAGACGAAATGCACAGTGTAGTACATTGTATATGAGTGAGTTGCACTGAAAAACTTAGAATTTACTGAAAAACCCGCATTAGACGAAATGCACAGTGTAGTACATTGTATATGAGTGAGTTGCACTGAAAAACTTAGAATTTACTGAAAAACCCGCATTAGACGAAATGCACAGTGTAGTACATTGTATATGAGTGAGTTGCACTGAAAAACTTAGAATTTACTGAAAAACCCGCATTAGACGAAATGCACAGTTTAGTACATTGTATGTGAGTGAATTGCACTGAAAAATTTAGAATTTACTGAAAAACCCGCATTAGACGAAATGCACAGTGTAGTACATTGTATATGAGTGAGTTGCACTGAAAAACATAGAATTTACTGAAAAACCCGCATTAGACGAAATGCACAGTGTAGTACATTGTATAAGAGTGAGTTGCACTGAAAAACTTAGAATTTACTGAAAAACCCGCATTAGCCGAAATGTACAGTGTAGTACATAGTATATGAGTGAGTTGCACTGAAAAACTTAGAATTTACTGAAAAACCCGCATTAGACGAAATGCACAGTGTAGTACATAGTATATGAGTGATTTGCACTGAAAAACTTAGAATTTACTGAAAAACCCGCATTAGACGAAATGCACAGTGTAGTACATTGTATATGAGTGAATTGCACTGAAAAACTTAGAATTTACTGAAAAACCCGCATTAGACGAAATGCACAGTGTAGTACAATGTATATGAGTGAGTTGCACTGAAAAACTTAGAATTTACTGAAAAACACGTATTAGACGAAATGCACAGTGTAGTACATTGTATATGAGTGAGTTGCACTGAAAAACTTAGAATTTACTGAAAAACCCGCATTAGACGAAATGCACAGTGTAGTACATTGTATATGAGTGAGTTGCACTGAAAAACTTAGAATTTACTGAAAAACCCGCATTAGACGAAATGCACACTGAGAGTACATTGTATATGAGTGAGTTGCACGGAAAAACTTAGAATTTACTGAAAAACCCGCATTAGACGAAATGCACAGTGTAGTACATTGTATATGAGTGAGTTGCACTTAAAAACTTAGAATTTACTGAAAAACCCGCATTAGACGAAATGCACAGTGTAGTACATTGTATATGAGTGAGTTGCACTGAAAAACTTAGAATTTACTGAAAAACCCGCATTAGACGAAATGCACAGTGTAGTACATTGTATATGAGTGAGTTGCACTGAAAAACTTAGAATTTACTGAAAAACCCGCATTAGACGAAATGCACAGTTTAGTACATTGTATGTGAGTGAATTGCACTGAAAAATTTAGAATTTACTGAAAAACCCGCATTAGACGAAATGCACAGTGTAGTACATTGTATATGAGTGAGTTGCACTGAAAAACATAGAATTTACTGAAAAACCCGCATTAGACGAAATGCACAGTGTAGTACATTGTATAAGAGTGAGTTGCACTGAAAAACTTAGAATTTACTGAAAAACCCGCATTAGCCGAAATGTACAGTGTAGTACATAGTATATGAGTGAGTTGCACTGAAAAACTTAGAATTTACTGAAAAACCCGCATTAGACGAAATGCACAGTGTAGTACATAGTATATGAGTGATTTGCACTGAAAAACTTAGAATTTACTGAAAAACACGCATTAGACGAAATGCACAGTGTAGTACATTGTATATGAGTGAATTGCACTGAAAAACTTAGAATTTACTGAAAAACCCGCATTAGACGAAATGCACAGTGTAGTACAATGTATATGAGTGAGTTGCACTGAAAAACTTAGAATTTACTGAAAAACACGTATTAGACGAAATGCACAGGTGTAGTACATTGTATATGAGTGAGTTGCACTGAAAAACTTAGAATTTACTGAAAAACCCACATCAGACGAAATGCACAGTGTAGTACATTGTATATGAGTGAGTTGCACTGAAAAACTTAGAATTTACTGAAAAACCCGCATTAGACGAAATGCACAGTGTAGTACATTGTATATGAGTGAGTTGCACTGAAAAACTTAGAATTTACTGAAAAACCCGCATTAGACGAAATGCACACTGAGAGTACATTGTATATGAGTGAGTTGCACGGAAAAACTTAGAATTTACTGAAAAACCCGCATTAGACGAAATGCACAGTGTAGTACATTGTATATGAGTGAGTTGCACTGAAAAACTTAGAATTTACTGAAAAACCCGCATTAGACGAAATGCACAGTGTAGTACATTGTATATGAGTGAGTTGCACTGAAAAACTTAGAATTTACTGAAAAACCCGCATTATACGAAATGCACAGTGTAGTACATTGTATATGAGTGAGTTGCACTGAAAAACTTAGAATTTACTGAAAAACCCGCATTAGACGAAATGCACAGTGTAGTACATAGTATATGAGTGAGTTGCACTGAAAAACTTAGAATTTACTGAAAAACCCGCATTAGACGAAATGCACAGTGTAGTACATAGTATATGAGTGAGTTGCACTGAAAAACTTAGAATTTACTGAAAAACCCGCATTAGACGAAATGCACAGTGTAGTACATAGTATATGAGTGAGTTGCACTGAAAAACTTAGAATATAAGAAACGCACAGTGTAGTACATAGTATATGAGTGAGTTGCACTGAAAAACTTAGAATATAAGAAACGCACAGTGTAGTACATAGTATATGAGTGAGTTGCACTGAAAAACTTAGAATATAAGAAACGCACAGTGTAGTATATAGTATATGAGTGAGTTGCACTGAAAAACTTAGAATATAAGAAACGCACAGTGTAGTACATAGTATATGAGTGAGTTGCACTGAAAAACTTAGAATATAAGAAACGCACAGTGTAGTACATAGTATATGAGTGAGTTGCACTGAAAAACTTAGAATTTACTGAAAAACCCGCATTACACGAAATGCACAGTGTAGTACATAGTATATGAGTGAGTTGCACTGAAAAACTTAGAATATAAGAAACGCACAGTGTAGTACATAGTATATGAGTGAGTTGCACTGAAAAACTTAGAATATAAGAAACGCACAGTGTAGTACATAGTATATGAGTGAGTTGCACTGAAAAACTTAGAATATAAGAAACGCACAGTGTAGTACATAGTATATGAGTGAGTTGCACTGAAAAACTTAGAATATAAGAAACGCACAGTGTAGTACATAGTATATGAGTGAGTTGCACTGAAAAACTTAGAATTTACTGAAAAACCCGCATTACACGAAATGCACAGTGTAGTACATAGTATATGAGTGAGTTGCACTGAAAAACTTAGAATATAAGAAACGCACAGTGTAGTACATAGTATATGAGTGAGTTGCACTGAAAAACTTAGAATATAAGAAACGCACAGTGTAGTACATAGTATATGAGTGAGTTGCACTGAAAAACTTAGAATATAAGAAACGCACAGTGTAGTACATAGTATATGAGTGAGTTGCACTGAAAAACTTAGAATTTAAGAAACGCACAGTGTAGTACATAGTATATGAGTGAGTTGCACTGAAAAACTTAGAATATAAGAAACGCACAGTGTAGTACATATTATATGAGTGAATTGCACTGAAAAACTTAGAATTTACTGAAAAACCCGCATTAGACGAAATGCACAGTGTAGTACATTGTATATGAGTGAGTTGCACTGAAAAACTTAGAATTTACTGAAAAACCCGCATTAGACGAAATGCACAGTGTAGTACATTGTATATGAGTGAGTTGCACTGAAAAACTTAGAATTTAAGAAACGCACAGTGTAGTACATATTATATGAGTGAATTGCACTGAAAAACTTAGAATTTACTGAAAAACCCGCATTAGACGAAATGCACAGTGTAGTACATTGTATATGAGTGAGTTGCACTGAAAAACTTAGAATTTACTGAAAAACCCGCATTAGACGAAATGCACAGTGTAGTACATTGTATATGAGTGAGTTGCACAGAAAAACTTAGAATTTACTGAAAAACCCGCATTAGACGAAATGCACAGTGTAGTACATTGTATATGAGTGAGTTGCACTGAAAAACTTAGAATTTACTGAAAAACCCGCATTAGACGAAATGCACAGTGTAGTACATTGTATATGAGTGAGTTGCACTGAAAACTTAGAATTTACTGAAAAACCTGCATTAGACGAAATGCACAGTGTAGTACATTGTATATGAGTGAGTTGCACTGAAAAACTTAGAATTTACTGAAAAACCCGCATTAGACGAAATGCACAGTGTAGTACATAGTATATGAGTGAGTTGCACTGAAAAACTTAGAATTTACTGAAAAACCCGCATTAGACGAAATGCACAGTGTAGTACATTGTATATGAGTGAGTTGCACTGAAAAACTTAGAATTTACTGAAAAATCCGCATTAGGCGAAATGCACAGTGTAGTACATTGTATATGAGTGAGTTGCACTGAAAAACTTAGAATTTACTGAAAAACCCGCATTAGACGAAATGCACAGTGTAGTACATTGTATATGAGTGAGTTGCACTGAAAAACTTAGAATTTACTGAAAAACCCGCATTAGACGAAATGCACAGTGTAGTACATTGTATATGAGTGAGTTGCACTGAAAAACTTAGAATTTACTGAAAAACCCGCATTAGGCGAAATGCACAGTGTAGTACATTGTATATGAGTGAGTTTCACTGAAAAACTTAGAATTTACTGAAAAACCCGCATTAGGCGAAATGCACAGTGTAGTACATTGTATATGAGTGAGTTGCACTGAAAAACTTAGAATTTACTGAAAAACCCGCATTAGACGAAATGCACAGTGTAGTACATTGTATATGAGTGAGTTGCACTGAAAAACTTAGAATTTACTGAAAAACCCGCATTAGACGAAATGCACAGTGTAGTACATTGTATATGAGTGAGTTGCACTGAAAAACTTAGAATTTACTGAAAAACCCGCATTAGACGAAATGCACAGTGTAGTACATTGTATATGAGTGAGTTGCACTGAAAAACTTAGAATTTACTGAAAAACCCGCATTAGACGAAATGCACAGTTTAGTACATTGTATGTGAGTGAATTGCACTGAAAAATTTAGAATTTACTGAAAAACCCGCATTAGACGAAATGCACAGTGTAGTACATTGTATATGAGTGAGTTGCACTGAAAAACATAGAATTTACTGAAAAACCCGCATTAGACGAAATGCACAGTGTAGTACATTGTATAAGAGTGAGTTGCACTGAAAAACTTAGAATTTACTGAAAAACCCGCATTAGCCGAAATGTACAGTGTAGTACATAGTATATGAGTGAGTTGCACTGAAAAACTTAGAATTTACTGAAAAACCCGCATTAGACGAAATGCACAGTGTAGTACATAGTATATGAGTGATTTGCACTGAAAAACTTAGAATTTACTGAAAAACCCGCATTAGACGAAATGCACAGTGTAGTACATTGTATATGAGTGAATTGCACTGAAAAACTTAGAATTTACTGAAAAACCCGCATTAGACGAAATGCACAGTGTAGTACAATGTATATGAGTGAGTTGCACTGAAAAACTTAGAATTTACTGAAAAACACGTATTAGACGAAATGCACAGTGTAGTACATTGTATATGAGTGAGTTGCACTGAAAAACTTAGAATTTACTGAAAAACCCGCATTAGACGAAATGCACAGTGTAGTACATTGTATATGAGTGAGTTGCACTGAAAAACTTAGAATTTACTGAAAAACCCGCATTAGACGAAATGCACACTGAGAGTACATTGTATATGAGTGAGTTGCACGGAAAAACTTAGAATTTACTGAAAAACCCGCATTAGACGAAATGCACAGTGTAGTACATTGTATATGAGTGAGTTGCACTTAAAAACTTAGAATTTACTGAAAAACCCGCATTAGACGAAATGCACAGTGTAGTACATTGTATATGAGTGAGTTGCACTGAAAAACTTAGAATTTACTGAAAAACCCGCATTATACGAAATACACAGTGTAGTACATTGTATATGAGTGAGTTGCACTGAAAAACTTAGAATTTACTGAAAAACCCGCATTAGACGAAATGCACAGTGTAGTACATAGTATATGAGTGAGTTGCACTGAAAAACTTAGAATTTACTGAAAAACCCGCATTAGACGAAATGCACAGTGTAGTACATAGTATATGAGTGAGTTGCACTGAAAAACTTAGAATTTACTGAAAAACCCGCATTAGACGAAATGCACAGTGTAGTACATAGTATATGAGTGAGTTGCACTGAAAAACTTAGAATATAAGAAACGCACAGTGTAGTACATAGTATATGAGTGAGTTGCACTGAAAAACTTAGAATATAAGAAACGCACAGTGTAGTACATAGTATATGAGTGAGTTGCACTGAAAAACTTAGAATATAAGAAACGCACAGTGTAGTACATAGTATATGAGTGAGTTTGCACTGAAAAACTTAGAATTTACTGAAAAACCCGCATTACACGAAATGCACAGTGTAGTACATAGTATATGAGTGAGTTGCACTGAAAAACTTAGAATATAAGAAACGCACAGTGTAGTACATAGTATATGAGTGAGTTGCACTGAAAAACTTAGAATATAAGAAACGCACAGTGTAGTACATAGTATATGAGTGAGTTGCACTGAAAAACTTAGAATATAAGAAACGCACAGTGTAGTACATAGTATATGAGTGAGTTGCACTGAAAAACTTAGAATATAAGAAACGCACAGTGTAGTACATAGTATATGAGTGAGTTGCACTGAAAAACTTAGAATTTACTGAAAAACCCGCATTACACGAAATGCACAGTGTAGTACATAGTATATGAGTGAGTTGCACTGAAAAACTTAGAATATAAGAAACGCACAGTGTAGTACATAGTATATGAGTGAGTTGCACTGAAAAACTTAGAATATAAGAAACGCACAGTGTAGTACATAGTATATGAGTGAGTTGCACTGAAAAACTTAGAATATAAGAAACGCACAGTGTAGTACATAGTATATGAGTGAGTTGCACTGAAAAACTTAGAATTTAAGAAACGCACAGTGTAGTACATAGTATATGAGTGAGTTGCACTGAAAAACTTAGAATATAAGAAACGCACAGTGTAGTACATATTATATGAGTGAATTGCACTGAAAAACTTAGAATTTACTGAAAAACCCGCATTAGACGAAATGCACAGTGTAGTACATTGTATATGAGTGAGTTGCACTGAAAAACTTAGAATTTACTGAAAAACCCGCATTAGACGAAATGCACAGTGTAGTACATTGTATATGAGTGAGTTGCACTGAAAAACTTAGAATTTACTGAAAAACCCGCATTAGACGAAATGCACAGTGTAGTATATTGTATATGAGTGAGTTGCACTGAAAAACTTAGAATTTACTGAAAAACCCGTATTAGACGAAATGCACAGTGTAGTACATTGTATATGAGTGAGTTGCACTGAAAAACTTAGAATTTACTGAAAAACCCGCATTAGACGAAATGCACAGTGTAGTACATTGTATATGAGTGAGTTGCACTGAAAAACTTAGAATTTACTGAAAAACCCGCATTAGACGAAATGCACAGTGTAGTACATTGTATATGAGTGAGTTGCACTGAAAAACTTAGAATTTACTGAAAAACCCGCATTAGACGAAATGCACAGTGTAGTACATTGTATATGAGTGAGTTGCACTGAAAAACTTAGAATTTACTGAAAAACCCGCATTAGACGAAATGCACAGTGTAGTACATTGTATATGAGTGAGTTGCACTGAAAAACTTAGAATTTACTGAAAAACCCGCATTAGACGAAATGCACAGTGTAGTACATTGTATATGAGTGAGTTGCACTGAAAAACTTAGAATTTACTGAAAAACCCGCATTAGACGAAATGCACAGTGTAGTACATTGTATATGAGTGAGTTGCACTGAAAAACTTAGAATTTACTGAAAAACCCGCATTAGACGAAATGCACAGTGTAGTACATTGTATATGAGTGAGTTGCACTGAAAAACTTAGAATTTACTGAAAAACCCGCAGTAGGCGAAATGCACAGTGTAGTACATTGTATATGAGTGA